>NC_031799.1:30080044-30145902 GCF_001522545.3 Parus major | reverse complement strand
ACATTGGTCTGCTGGAGGGCAGGAAGATTCTGCAGATGGATCTGGAGAGGCTGGATTGATGGGCAGAGGACAACAACATGAACTTAAACAAGACCATGTGCCAGGTCCTGCCCTTGGGTCACAACTGCCCCAGGCGGTGTCACAGGCTGGGGCAGAGTAATGGAAAAGTTGTTCACTGGAATAGGACCTGAGGATGCTGGTGACAGTGACTGAATATGAGCAGCTGTGCTCAGGTGGCCAAGAAGGCCAATGGCGTCCTGGCCTGTACCAGCAATGGTGTGGCCAGCAGGAGCAGAGCAGGGGCTGTCCCCCTGTACCTGGCACTGGTGAGGCCACACCTTAAATCCTATGTTCAGTTTTAAACCTGTCAGTACAAGAATGACATTGCACTCTACAATTACTGGGAAGAAAGTTGTAAAAAGGTGGGGATCAGCCTCTTCTGCCACATTTCAAGTGAAAGGACAATAAAACACAGCCTCAAGTGGTGCCAGGTTATCTAATGTGTAAACACATAGAAAGGTTTTTACTGAAAGAGTGGCTAGGCATTGGAATAAGTTGCTCAAGGAGGTGGTGAGTCACCATCTGTCAAAATGCTCAAGAGGCATAGATCTTGGGCATATGGTTTAAGAGTGATGATGCTGGTGCTAGGCTGACAGTTGGCTAGAAGATTTGAGGATCTCTTTGAACCTTGATGATTCTGTGATTCTGCCTCTGGATTCTGCAAATAAATTGTGGAAAATAGGTTAAAGAACCATCTATAGGGGAGGGTTCACAACCCATCTCAAGTAAAGAGAGTTATGCATGGAGTAACTGCACTTCTATTCTCCAAAGTAACAAGAGTATTCTTTAATTCCTGTTTCCTACAGAAAAAACAGCTGAACTCTGGACATCCTATGGTAAACTGTGATGAGAAAACACCACCCTGAATTTCAAATAGCTTAAGGCTGGAAAACATGCTGTCTTTAAACTCTCCAGGGTACTTCAGGTGGTAAAGTAGCAACTGATAATTAAATACTCACTAGTTTTTACAGAATTACTTCAGCTAATTCAGTATTTTCTTTACTGTAATGCAGCACTAAGATTCTGATGACATACTTGATAGTTTTTATTTCTTACATCGCTGTGAAAACATTCCTCTTTCAAGAGTTCTTGCTGCTTTTGGACACTGCCCTAAAGTAGAAACAAAAAGAAAACAAAAAGTCACAAGTGACGCGTTAGATATTTCAGCACAATGTTTATTGTACTCCGTCAGAACAGGCAGCAGACTAAACCAAGATACAGCTCAGTATGATGCTGTGTTTGGTGGGGGAAGAACAGCACAGCTGTAAAGGAAAACAGCACAATCACGAAGCAGGCTGGCAGCTTTTAAGGAGGCATTCTTTGTTCAAGAAAATTATTTGTACTATTAATGTCACTAAAGGTATTTGGTGATATGGATTTAAAGATACAGTGGAGAAAATCTTGGTTTAAAACTATAAAAAGAGAGTGCTACACTAAGGGGTTTTTTTAAGAATTCTAGGGGCAACTAAGACTACTAGCCATAGCTAAGACTGTGTTTGAGAAAATAATATGTTTATATTTTACACACAATTCCTTTATGTATTCCCTTTTGGAAGCAATATGGCAGGGGGAGGGGGAAAAAGTACAGTAAGCCCTGAATTAATTGTCTTTTCTTGACATATTTTCTAGGCAGATGAAGTGCTTTCCCTAGCAATTTTTTTTTTTTTTTTTCATGAGCTGAAATCAAATTTCTAGATTAGAAAGGCTATTGTTTCAGTATACTTGATTTTATGGTAACACAAAAAAAGTACAGTTTATAGTATTACACAGAAGTCAGAATGATGAATTGAACTATTTGCAGAAGAAAATATTTTGACATTGAAGCCAAACTTCAAGATATTAGGCCTTATTCCAAATTGGATGAAAACCCAAGGTATTGTCAGGTATAACCATTTAAGAATTCATCTTTTCCACGTGCTTTATTTACATCCTTGACAGCATTTTCATAAGGATTTTTCCAGACAGGTCACATCTAGTAAAAGAGCTGTGGAGACAGATAGAACTCCAAAGAGGTTAAATAAAGCAGTTTGTTCAGGCAAGTTTCACCTTCAGTTTCATTTTTTATGATTTTTTTATTAACTGTGCCCATATGGAGCTTACTTTAAATTTACATTAGTATAACTCATTGCAGAACTTGAGTCCATGTGTCCAGTGTGAATAAACAAAGTGATTGTCTTTTAATGGTGAAGGCTTTGCCCCACGTTTTTTGTGGACAACAGGTGAATATTATACTGCCATATATCAGTTGCTTCCTCCTTTTTCAGCTATTTTTGCAAGCATAGGAGTTACTTCATAATAATTCATAATTATTTCATAATTCTCACCATATTCATAATTCTTAATAATTATTTTGATATGTGCATCTTCCACAGAAGTTGCAGCAACTGTAAATTCTATTGCAGGGGGGACTTTTAAATCTGATCCTTCAGATAAGGACAGAGAAAATGTTAAATTTTGAGAAAATTCTGAACTTTTTTGAGACCTGTCTGAGGCTTAAAAGAAAAAGTGTAGAGTTTTAAATCCATTCCAGTCTAGGAGTTTAATTAATGTCATGATGATATCAGGAATGTATCATAATAATAATAATTTTGATGAGTCTGTTTATGCCTATGGGGACTTAGGCAAAAACACGCACACCCACCAACACTTTGGACACTACTGATCCTTAGGTTTGAGAGCATGTATCTCACTGTGGTTTATTTCCCCAGAAAACAAGAATATGACTTTTTTTTTTACAAGCAAAATAAAAATGTGTTTAAAAGAAAGCCAGAAATCCAGTTGTTGTTAGTTGTCTTTCTGAGAGAGTGGCAGCCTCCAACTACTTATTACTGTGTGATCCTTCTCTTAGCTTCAGTAAGCTGAACTGATTTTAAGAAGAACTTTATTTTCCTTTGAGCTCAGCCAATTACTTTTCTTACATTTTTTTTTTGAGAACTTCCACTCCAGAAGTCTTTTGTCTCTAGCTGCTAAGTTGAATTGTACCTGCAAATAAAGAGAGTAACACAAATATATGGGGCCACAACATAAATCATGCCACCTAGCTCATTTTTCCTCATAAGCTCTTGGAAGCAGAAGAAAACTTTTAAGTAAGGTAGATTTTAAGATATTCATCCAAACTTCTAGGGAAGCATGGAACATTTTAATCTTCCTTTTTTGCCAAAATGTGCCTGTGATATCAAGGGTGATCTGCCCTGGAAGTATAGCCTACGTTTTACACTTGGGTTGCTTTACCAACTCACAGGTTATATCATGAGAATCAGGTACCACTCATATTAGCAGTCTAGCCATTGATGAGCCTTAAAGGGACACAATCAGCCAAGCGTGTAGCCAAATGGCCTGGAATATACTGACTGTGGCGTGTTCTACTCTGAGTCAAAATTAACAAGTACAATGAAAAAGTGCTTTAAGCAGTTTCAGATTAGAGCATCAATATCCACTGCAAAGCCCCCTGTGCTCTAAAAAGCTAACCTTGTTTGAGCTATGCAGATATGTGTTGCTGGATTTCAAGATCTCTTGACATACAACCCTGAAAGAAAAATAGAGCTTTAATTGCATCTAGTATGTATCATAGTGCAGAAGTCACTTTGAAGGCTTAAAAAAATCTTTATATTTTGAAGGTCAGGAGAACTATCAAAAATGATCCTCCAGTGACTTCTATAATTTTTATACTGTACATTTTAAGCAAAATGAAGCATCTGGTTCTCAGTTCTTGTTAGTCTTTCCATGTGATAACTTCTCTTCAGTGTATGTTCTTCATTCTCAGCAATATAAAGCTGGCACATTAATGTTCTGAAGGAAGGGAAGACATTCAGCAGGCAGTTCTAGAGGGAAGAGATTGATTACACCCTGATAATGGCATGAATAATTCAGAAGTCTGAAGTAATGAGAATCTGAGTACTGATGTTAAGAAAGTATGGGGGATACCCTCAAGAAAAACTTGTTTCATGCTTTCCACACTCACTGACAAAGTAAGCTGAATACTCTCTTACTTACCCATGTAAAATGACCATCCCACTTCATCAACCTAGAGTTTGCTTTAGGTACAAAGAAGGACATAGGGCAGTTTTATTTTAAGGCCAAAAAACCCTGCAGATGTAGTTCTGGAAACTGTTGGTGAACTCTTTCAACAACATGACCTGGGAAGTGACCTAGCTCCCAAGTGGCATATCTCAAAAAAGTACAGGGAAGAAAAGCATACAGAGCTTCACCGGTACTTTTGTGTAGTCTGATAATTATGTTGCTGAAACTTCTTTTCCACTTAGCCAATGGATTATTGCAAGAGTTGTGAGACAGGTCATTGTTGAAGAGACCCATCATTCAATTTCTCACCTCCCTTGAAAGGTTACATATTTTTAATATTTAGATCTTGATTCTTAAAAATGTTTTCTGATTTATGACAGTGGCAATTAAAGAGTTAGTGAAATGTTTCTCTGTCTGACTGGGGTTTCAGGATGGATTTTATTACCTCCCTACTGCGTCTTTCAGTTTGGAAACTTCATAAGTGTTCTTAGTACAAAATACACAAGAATGGAAAGAACACAGCCAGATTTTCCTTAAAAATAATTACTCAGATAGTATATTAGATAAAAATTGATGTGTCATTGAAATTATTCCAGACACCAGTAAATAAAAATCAGTTTGTTGTAGAAATGTGGTTAATGGGAGGGAATACTTCTGCATAAAAATTTATATTCCTTTCCAAAAATTATAGGTTTAACTTTTAGAAGTAAACCCTGGTAAAATGTAAAAAACTGCACATTCAAATGACAGCAGATGATGGGTCAGTTGTAACAGAATGATTTGCGTGTGGGTTGGTAGGACAGATGAGAGGACCTTCCCGTTAGATAACAAATTGAGCTGATTATCAGAAAATTAGTTTTCATCTGAAATGATGATCGTTACAGTTGGTTTATCCTATGGACTACCTTTTCCAATGTCTATACTACATTGGTTGTCATAATCAAAGCAAAAGTCAGCTAAGCTGCACACTTGTTCTATAAGAAATTTTGCAAGACACAATGATCTCCAGTTTGCTGATCTCATAGTCAGGATTTACTTTTTAAACAGTTCCAATAGCAAAAGACTTCAACAATAAATACTAAGAAGCAGTTATCTCACCACAAGTGTGTGTTCCTAAATAAATCTGATTGCTGGGAAAAATTGATAGGTGTTATTAGCATACTAAAGAAAAATTAGCATTTTTCTTTATGTCTGAGTCTGATGCTGTTGGAGAGGCATCTCAGTGCTCAAGAAAGTTCATCTGAAAATAACAGCATCGTATCTTCCACCATGATTATGGCTTCCCATTGTTTCAAGTGTATGTTTTTATAAGACAGTGATGAAAACATGCTCCTGTGCTGTAAATTCAACTATTCAAGCACTTAAATGTAAACAAACATGTCCAAGTCTTGACCCATGAGTAACTGTTTTTCTAGTTATTTCCCATAAGTTTTTTTCACGTGTTTTGGTATTAGAAGACACTGAATTAAAAAAGTGAAATTTTCCATAGTTCAAGGAGTTCTGATACTGAAGTTTGTCTGGATTACATATGTCTATAGTTAATATATTGAGAGCATAAGCCTAGATAAGAAAATCATTGTTCTTCCTACTGAGTCATTCAAAAGGTCTCCTCTCTGCATATATTATGACTAGCATCTACTTACAACTTTTGGCTATTGCTTTGCTTCTTGTATTCAAAAATCATGTACAAGATTTTAATTGTTGAAATATTTTCCTTCTCTGCAGCTGAAAACTCCTCGGGGTATTTGTTTATTTTTTTTCTTTTTGTTTTTTTTTTGTAAAATACATATTTTAAAAATTATAAAATTTTATAAAAATTGAATATTAAAAAATTTCATTAAATCATGCTGATGGTTTTTATATTTTTATGTTAACACAGATCTTCTATATACTGAGAGAAAAACAGATCTCCCAGTCTTCAAATAAAATTTTTAAACCATCTGTTGCTATTCTGCCTTATATTGTGAGTAGGATATTAAGTCTTCAATCTTTAACTAACCTTTCAATCTTTACCAAGTAATTTTATTCCTTGGCACCAGACAAGCAGTCTTGTATAGAAATGAGATCACATCTGGACCAAACTTATTTCACACTCATCCCAAGCCCAGCAGAAAAGAATTTCAGCCCCTATGTTTGAGTGCTTTTAACTGCAGAAAAGCTGGAAGTTGAATGTTATTTTAGCTAACATACTTTAAGGATAGGCTCAACAGGAGAAGGAACTGTCAGGCCTTCTGAGGGACCAGTTTCTGTGCATCAGGATCTTTGTTCTCAAAGCTGATCTACAAAAGTACTGTAGATCCATGGATTGTGAGCAGAAGCATTTCCAGGATGACAAGATACTCTCAGTGATACCAAATATTTAGATTTTGTTGCTTTTTTGGAGATAAGCACTGAGATTTGCACTTCCTGTGGCTGATTCACCTCAGAGTGGAATGAATCAGATACTGAATATGATATTCGTTGATGACTAAACTGGGGGTCTATCCAGGTGGTTGATATCCTTTTATACAGCGGAAGTTGGGTGAGATCAACTCCACCCCTAATGAAATGTTCAGGCCCAGTAAAACTGACCCACAGGTAACTGGAATGTCATTGAAGCGGGCTGAGTACTAATCCCTGTGTTACAACTTGTAAGATATAATTTACCTTAAGCCCTATATTAAGATATGGTTATGTTGCCACATAGCCAGTGCTAAGGAAAAAACAATATGTTAGTAATTCTGAGGAAAGCAGACTGGAGAACAAGAAGTAAATACTAAAACAGAAAGCACTTAGCAGTCCCCCTAAGTACCTCAGTGCCTTCTCCATTCATTGTCGCTGGATCTGGAGGAGAGACATCACCAAAGGGATAATAGGACAGGCTGCATTCAGCTTTATGAAAAAGAAACTCTCTGTTTTGACTTGACAGAAAACTGGGTTTAACAATTATGAAAGACTGATTGTGATCTTAAATGAGTCTGAAGATTAATCTGTTGCATATTTATCTTAAAAAATGATGAGATTTAGCACTAAACAGTGAAGGTCTTGGCATTTGGGTCAACACAGGGGTTGTTCCACTGTATGTATGCAGATTTGAAATCTCCATTACTTTCAGTAACAAATTCAGTTTAATGATGAATTCATTGTGAGTATACAAAGTAAAAACTATTCTTCATTCAGTCTTCTAGGCAAGCATGGTGTTAAAAAAATGCTGAGATAATTTTGGACACTCATTGTGTCTTAGTTGGGACTGCTTGTCATAAAGCATTCAGAGACTGTGGCCTTTACTGCCCAACACAAAATTCAAGACCTTCTTCTTACTGCTGCTAGAAGAAAGTTTTGTTCATGAAGGGCGAAGGCAGGTTGTAGCACTGACTTCAGGGAATCTGTTTGATCCCAGATTTTTCCTTTGCAAAGGTTACCTCTCGTCACTGTCACAGTTGTTGACATCAGTCAGCCTTTGACTTACTCAGAAAGGTCAGCCTTAGCCGGACCTGACGAAGTGTCCCCTGTGCAGCTGGGGTGCTGCCCTACAGGCTCAGGTGTGGCATCATTCATGCTAGCAGTGCCTGGTGCTGTCATGCTCCCACCCTCTGCAGAGAGCTGGGCACGGCCCCCACTCAGCTAAATGCTGCAAGCCGGGTGTTACAGGATAGTGGCAGGCAGAGTGGGACCTTCAAACAAATTCTATTAGCAAAGACTTTCCACTGAGCCACATGGTTTAGAAAGAGTCCCCTTGCTCTACGAACTCCTTAAAGAGGAGTCTAAATGAGGCTGGATCCAGTCCTAGCCCCAGACTTAGTCAGCAGTTTATGTCTAAAGATTATACAGGCCTAATTGGACTTTTATATCATCTTATCCACAGAAGTAAGGATGGAAAACCAAATGTATTTATACAAATATATTAAATGATTTATTTAAATCCTTTCACCTTTGGAAGGTGTGCTAGAAGTCCTTGCTGTGCAAAAATGGGACCGACCTTTTATAGTGATCAAAGTGATTGTCATTTTTGTTATCTTATACATTTTTAGACTCTGAGTTGTCATGTTTACTCAGAAAAATATTCTTTGCTGCTGAAAAAGATGTTGTCAACTCTGTTTTTTGCTGTTTGAAAATTTTGACTCTCACTTCCATATGAGGGCCTGCACATCCTTGCTGCTCCCAGGCTAAGTCAGGGAGCATCTTTCTTGCATATTCTCACAACTGGGTATGATGGTATGGTCAAGCAGGTCTCAGCATTCTTCAGCACTAAAATCAGCAGGAATGCTTGATCTTGTCACTGATAAGACCATCTTTGCTCAATCTATCACTGATACCTTGTAAGGCAGACAAAGTTTGAGCTGCTGTATCCCTGCTCAGACAGAGCAACCTGCTACAAGTAAAGGAGAGCTGCTTGCTTTCACTGACTAGACTTAATGAAGTTTGCCACCAAAACATATCAGCCCTTACTACTAGCTAGGCAGAGAAACCTCTGCCTAGCTAGTAAATATGTAAATATGAGAGAGATGTTCCAAAAAGGGAAACTAGCAGTAAAGTAATTGCCTGCAACTTGTGAGCTGTTAAGTGCAAATTTCCCAGGGAGTTTTAGGATATGTCCAAGAGAGGATGTCTCAAGGGTGTTTACATGCAACTGCCAGCAGTGCCACACTGCCTTAACAGTTGATGTCTGTTAAGGTTACTACAGGAGTTTTGTTGGGGGTTAGGTGTCCTTATTTTTAGTTCTGGCTCGCCCGTGGAATTTTTACCCATTAGTTTCGGGGAAAGCCTAACTGTGGGTACTTGGTGAGTGCTTGACGAAAGACAAAGAGTGGCCGGGCCCAGGGGGAAGCGGGCAGGAAAAAAGTGGGGGTGGGGACATTTTGGCAGGCTTTTCTTCAGCTTCGGAGAAAGACACTTTGGGCGCGGAGCTGCTGTGGTAGAGAAAAGGGAATTTCGCCATCACCCAGACGGAGCTGCTGCTTCCTCTCCTTCTCCCCTCTTCGTTGATGGCCTTGCACCCCCTGTCCTGCCGGGACATTTGGCAGTGCCAGCCACCACCGCGGAGCTGCTGATACACCTCAGCCACCGGCCCGGGATCTCAGCTCATCCCTGCTGTTTCCAGCCGACTGTTCCTCGGAGCCCTGCAGGAGCACCAGGACTGACTGCCCAAGGGGTTTGTGAAAACAAAGCCTCTCCTCCATCCCATCTCAGCCGAGAAGGCTGTCCCGGGGTCCCTGGTTCTGTGTTCTTGTTATTGCTGTAGTTATTGTTTGTCTGTTTACCAGTAAAGGACTGTTATTCCTATCCCCAGATCTCTGCCTGAGAGTCCCTTGATTTCAGAATTATAATAATTTGGAGGAAGGGGGTCTACATTCTTTCATTCCAAGAGAGGCTCCTGCCCTCCCTAGCAGACACCTGTCTTCTAAAACAGAAACAAGTTTCTACACTGAAAGGCACATTTCCCAGCAGAAGTTCACCAGTGCATCATTATATCAGAGACATTCAGAATTTTGCTCAGTTTCACATTGAACATTTCATACTTTAGCTAGAAAATATGATGGGCGTGATAGCACACAAGGACCAACCCAATATATCAGTAAATGACAGCTGCAAGAGAAAGTAAGATAACAGCATGTGTTCAGGCTGTAATAGGAATTAAGATTTCTTTTTTACAGGAGAAATTCTCCTTAACTCATTATATGTCATTAAAAAAAAACCACAAAAAACCCCATAAATAAAAGCAAATAATGAAGTGTGTAATTTGCTATGTGTGTATACATATAAATATAATATATCCAAATATATAAAAAAAACTTCTCTGAGTCAATAAAAATTTCTAGATGCATAATCATGAACGAAAAATATACATGCATTTGAAAAAAACACAATCTTGACATATACACCTTGCTCATCTAAGGAAATCTGACTTCATTGCTTTTTAGGACAGTTGCACTGAGCTTCTTAGCCACAGAGCTGGACATAAAAACTTTTGGAAGTTATTTTTTCCAAAACTGACTCAGCCCATTTAAAGGGGGGCAAAAGACATGTCTTTTTTTATGGGATATTTAAGTGTAACACTTCAGTCTTTGCTAAGAAACATTATCAAGACATTGGTTAAATTATTACAGATATGGATAAACTTCTAGGTCACACAGTCTGTACTTTTCTCCTGCAATATCTAAAAGATTATCTACCCTGTATTTATGGATATTTTTCCTTATCAGAATTAAAGTATTGTGTTCAGCAAGTTTTCCCTTCATACTTAAACCTGGTTTCTCTAAGTATAAGTTTATTGTAATATCATAAATTAAGATAAAATAAAGTTGCATTTTCAATGGTTCCAAAAATTACATTTCTGGTTTCATAGACAAAGGACTTTGAGTTTTTGGCCCCAAGTTGAAATGCCATAATTTTTGAGTAAAGAATTGCTGCTGATCTGTGTTGTCATATTGCACAATTATAGGACAGTTTTTCTGAAAAGATTATGTAAAAAGCACTATACATCTAATAGCTAGTGGAGATTGACACATGTTGTTTCATGTGGAAAGAACAAATCCTATGGATAGGAAAAACCCCACTTTAATATAATTTAAAGGCTTATAGCCTATTTAGAAAAATCAAATAATTCTTGAGGGATCCATTTGGGAAATACTCACCCTTGGCCATAACATACAAAGCAGCAGATTCCCTGGAAGGTAACAGAAAAAGAATGGAAGTTCAGAACAACATCAGCCTACAGTGTCCCATAGTCTGACTGTGGAGTCCTATCTCCCAGCTAGATCAAAAACACTGACCTGTGCTGAAGTCAAAAAAAGCTAGGCTTCTGGCGAGCATGGATAGAGAAGCAAAGACTACTTCCACTTCCATAACCAATGTAATTGTAATATGGGCTGCCATCTCAACCATAATGTTCAAATTCATACAGGTAATGCCATTCATAAGGAAATTCATAAGGTAAACACCAGGAAGGAAAAAAAATAATATAATAATAAATACAACTGTTTGGGCCTAAAGATATGGACCACTGAACCTTGAATGTCTGGAAAGATACCTTGAAAACCTCCTATTGCTCTAAGGGTCAGAGTTTAATTTCAAATGAACCAAAAATTCAAACCTTTAACAACTTGACAGCATCAGCATCTGTTAAAATCCTTTAAATGTATTTCAGCATTGGCTTTGGAGAAAATTCTGCATAAATTGCTCCCTTAACAATGGCAGTTTTCCTGAGGAACGTAATTGGCAGCCAATGCATAAGGGGGCATAGGGACACATTCCCATTGTATGTATATAAGCATATATGTATGTATATATGTAAGAAATATGTATTTATCCTGGGGTGACTTTATGATACTGGTATCCCCAATTGTCTGGTTTATGTTATATATTAAGTTCTGCACCTTTAAGACTGGCTTTGAGAGCAAGAGAGGGGGAAGAAGAAGTGCGCAGTTTGTGTTAAGGAAAAACATCACTCCCACACATCTTGCTCCTGGACTGTGGTGTCTGCAGCACAGACAGACAGCGGGACAGAGCTTCTCTCTGGCTTTTAGTTAGTTTTAGCTAGCTGAGACAGAGGAGTTCCCTGGAGCTTCTTTTTTTTTTTCTCCTTAGATCTGTGCAAACCTGCTCTGGACTGAACACCCAGCCAAACCCCAGGAGATCAGGCCTGTGGCCCACCGGGGCCTGGGCCTGGGCACTTTCCAGCGCCGGAGGGACTGATAAGAACCTGAGCGAGCCGAGCTACACCACGTGAAAAGGACTTTTCTTCCTAGATTTGCCATCCCATCGAACAGTGAGAGGTTTTATTATTTAATATTATTCAATTTCTGTTAAATAAACAGCTTTTTCCACTTCTCTCTGAGGAATTTTTTTTTCCCTTTCCCGGACCAGTTGGTGGGGAGGGGATATTTTTCTGGGGAAATTCCCATTTGGAGTTTTCCTCCCTAATTTGCCGTAAACTAGGACAAATACAGTTTTTTGGCACCCAACGTGGGGCAAGAGAAACCTGTACTGATAGTTGGTTGTATTTTTGGTTGTATTTATTCTGTATTGGGATAAAGCAGGCAGTAGCCATGTTGTATGGATGCATAATATCTCTCGGAGTGGAGGCCTTCATGTGGATCTGGTCCCTAGAATTTTTAGAGGTTTTAATACCTGTCCTTTCCCTCTTTCACAGTAGAGGGGCACGGATTAGAATGGTTATTGTGCTGGGCTCAGTGATAATTATAGGAAGTTCATAGAACTACTGAAATTTCTGTCAGGTATTTTTGGCTTATAGTTTCTTCACCCGACCCTGCCTCCCAGTCCCAGTAGCACATTTTTGGAGTTTATTAGTAATTGTACCCAGTTTGTTTGAAGAAGAGCAGGAGATGAAGCTTTTCAGCCTTTTCTTTCCTTCTCCTTTGAATCTGTTATGTCCCTCTTTGAGAATATCCAGTTTCCCCTGAGTGTTAAGGATACCACTTTCCTGGTCACCTTCCTGGTAGTTCAGCTGTTAAGCTTCCAATATATGGTCTGTAACTTCTCTAGACTGAGGGCTGAGATATCCAGAGGAGCCAATGAGAAGTAGACTCAGGTGTGAGAAATCCTGAGTAGTGTAAAGAATGAGAGAGAATGAGCTGAACTTTGAAGAAATTTTCTGATCCCTCAGCCTGGGAATTTTCATGTGAACAAATACTGTCCTAAACTAGGACAGTATTATATTATTTATTCTGATCTATCTAACTATATTTTTATCTACCTACCTATCTATCATCCTTCTATCTGCTTAAAAAAAAAAAAGGCAGAGAGGAATTTGGCTGCTTCAAATAAAATCAACTCTGAAGAAGTTATATCTCATTGTCTTCATTTTACAAGCAGTTCATTTCATGCTGAGGTCCAGATTTCCAAAGGAACAGAAATACTATTAATCAGGATATCCTACAACAGATCACCTTCAGGTGTTAAATGAACTGTTGTGAGGAAAAAAAGAAAAGAATATAAACTACCGTTGCTTAAATGTTTATTGATCATGCAGAAACTTTCCACTTTGCCTAGAAAATATCTAATAAATACAGCTCCAAGACAGCTGAAAAACAGTGATTAATGTTAACATTAGCTCTCCTATTTCACCAAATTGAAATCTATATAAATGGGTCCAAAGCAGAAAGCAAGGTTGTGTGACTATTGCCAAGGGTTCTAGCATAAATATTCCAGAAGACAGAAATACAGAAATATGAGGAATAGAATAACTGTTCATAGAAACAAAGAATCATTGAAGTTGGAAAATACCTCCAGGATCATCGAGTCCTACTATTACTCCTACATGCATTTCTACAAACTTTGTGTACTTTGGTAATGAATTGAAAACTCTAAGCGAGCTAACATCTGTGACCCTGAGAATTCCTTATAAAATCAGAATTCCTCATAAAGGGTTATGTGATGAAACTGCAAAACTGCAGAGCAAAATAGACATCTGCCACACTTTCTTACTATACCTACCAGATCAGTGCAAGTAGTATACACTTATGACACACATATTTTAACTAGGTTAAATCATAGGACTAGATTTCATTTTTTTCTCTTTCTCCAACATGGTTATCATGGCTATTATGGACAGCTAGATATGGTCATAAATGTCTCAGTGAGCACCAATGTTAATTTTGGTTCCAGATACTTTATAGTCAAAGAGACGTTAGTAGACTAAATGGCAATGGAATGACGAGAAGCCTTGGGAAAATTAATTTGGAAGCAGAGGTGGTCAATGTTGTTTCAAGAGAAGAATAAAAATAACATAAAAGCAGCTACAGATTGAAATCTACTGCTAAGACTTCTCTTTAATTGCCAGAAAATGTAGATAACTTTTTTTCCCTTGTGGGACATTTGTTCCTTCCATCTGCACATCTTCCTGGCAAAATCTGTTCCCTAGAGACAATGGTATTCTATGCAGCTCTCAATAAAAAGAAGAAGGAAAATATGAAAAGTTTGAATTTATAGTATTTTCTTACCCAAAAGGACATAAAAACAGATATTCAAAAGAATATTTTCTCTGGCTAAAATGCATCTTACATGTTTTTGTGACTCCTCTCTTAGATTTTGCTTGGTTTCAGCTGTCAAAAATACCTATCATTGGCAGCTTTTCATATGACCTTCTATTGCTGCACCCTGGCTCTCTATATATGTGACAGTTATAAATGAAAATCAGACAACAGCATTCCTCAAAATTATGTTCACTGGGTTCTTGCATTTGTGTGGCCAGAACAAAAAACTCATTTATTTTGTAATGTTAATTTTTTTCAGTCTTATTGCAGACAGACAGAGCAGAGAGAAAATACAAAGTGGTATTTGTGTTACCCAAAGGGTAAAGCTGCTTAAATAATGATATAGCCAGATTCAAACTCTTTCTGGTTTGTTTCAAGCTATGGTCATAAGAAATGGTATTAGAAGGGGATTTTTCTTCAGTGTTTGAAAATGAAATGCCCACATATTAAAAATTATAAGATTTTACTATGTAAAATATATATACTTGTTTTTTTTCCTTCTTGGATGTCAGATAATTTTTGAAGGTCTTCAATTAAATCATGGCCTCAGTAAAAAAAAAACTGTAATTGTGATTACCAATGAACCAATAATTCATCACTAGTGAACTGGCAACTCTGATGAATAGCTGATCAGAGAAAATGTGTTTCTGCTATAAGGAACAAAAAGCTATTACATCAGCTATATTTGTTAAATGTAAATGACTGAGAAAGAAAAACAAAACTATTTTCAATAGGCTCCCTGGAAAACAACCCTCAAAACCAAAGAATTTTGGTGCATATAATAATGACAGCTGCAAATATTAGTATGAAAAGCTAGAAAGAGCAATTATTTATGTCACCTTATATCCCCAGTATTCTAATTTGAGTAGAGAACAGCTTCTGTAATAAATATGTCCACTAAGATGCCTATCTAGCTTCACCTTTTGTTGTATTTTTCAAGGGATTGGTAATTGTATAGAATCACAGAATCACAGAATCTGCTGGGTTGGAAGGGGCCCATCATGTTCATCAAGTCCAATTCCTGACCCTTCACAGGACATCCCAAGAATCACACCATGTGCCTGAGAGTACTGTCCAAATACCTTCTGAACTCTCCCAGGCTGATGCTGTGACCGCTACCCTGGGGAGCTGTTCCAGTGCCCAGGCACCACATGGATGAAAAACCTTTCCCTGATATTCAGCCTAAACCTCCCCTGATGCAGTTTTATAAAATTTCCTCAAGATCTGTCCTTGGTCACAAGTAAAGAGATTGGTCCCCGTCCCTCCACTTCCCCTAATGAAGATGTTGAAGATTACAGTGAGTCTCCTCTCAGTCTCCTTTTCTCCAGACTGAACAGACCAAGTGACCTCAGCCACTCCTCATACAGCTTCCCCTTAAGGCCCCTCACCATCCTCATTGCCCTCCTTTGGATATTCTCTAACAGTTTCTTGTTCTTCTCATATTGTAGCACCCAGAACTGCCCCCAGCACTGGAGGTGAGGCTGCCCCAGATCAGAGCAGAGCAGGACAATCCCCTCCCTTGCCCCGCTGGTGATGCTGTGCCTGATGCTCCCCAGGACAGCATTGTCCCTCCTGGCTGCCAGGGCACTGCTGGCTCATGTTCAGCTTTCCATTGACCAGGACCCCCAGGTCCCTTTCCACATCGCTGGTCTCCAGCCTCTCGTTCTCCAGTGTATTTGTACATCCAGGACTGACCCAGGTGCAGCATCTTTCCCTTGTTAAATACCACATTGTTGGTGATTACCTTTGTCAAAGTCTCTCTGCAGGGCCTCTCAACAGCTATTCCTAGTTTAGTGTTGGCAACATTATTTAGTATCCCTTCAAGTCCTGCATTCAGGTTGTTAATGAAGATGTAGAAGAGTAGAGGGGCAAAGATTCCCTGTGGAATCCCACTAGTGACAGTGGAGTCCCCAGTCTGATGTCACCCAATCACTGTAACCCCTTGTGCCTGACCCATGAGCCACTTGCTCACCCATCACATGATGTGTGTATCTAGCTGTGAGCTGCACATTTTGTCCAGAAGGATCCTGTGAGAGATGGTATCAAAAGCTTTGCTGTAGCCTAAAAAGATTACACTTAACTGGTTTTCCTAGATCAATCAGGTGGCTTCCTCTGTTGTAGAAAGAAATCAGATTTGACAAGCAGGATGTTCCCCTCATGAAACTGTGCTGGCTCAAACTAGGACCAATGACTTCATTGTTCTCCAGGTATTTTTCAATACTACCCAGAATCTTTTCCATGATTTTACTAGGCGCTGATATAAGAATTACAGGCCTGTAGTTTCTGGGGTCCTTCTTACCCTTCTTAAAAATCAGGACAAAGTTTGGCAGTTTCCAGTCAGCTAGGACTGCTCCAGTTTCCCAAGACAGCTCAAAAATCATCAGTTGAAGTTTTGCAAAGATATCAGCCAGCTCCTTGAAGATTCTTGGATGAATCCCATCAAGCCCCATAGAGTTGTAGAGACCAACAAATACAAAGCACAGATGGATCTTACCTTATTATGGTCTCTCCAGTGTGCCAAGAAGTAAAATAATTTATGCATCTGAAGCTCATGGTGAAGTTAATAAAGCTCCTGGAAGTTACTGAAGTTTCTTTAAACAGAGCAAATATTTTTTCCAGAATTGTTACTGCCTGCCATTTTCCCCAATGTCATGTCACCCTGGGGACTGTGGTTAATTGAGAAAAAGCGCAGGTGCTCCATAGTTCCATAGCTCCATACCTTATCCTGCAGTGAGGTATGCTGGCTTCATACAATATGGTCTAGTCATCTACAAAAGAAAATCTCTGAAGATAAAAAGAAATATACTCTCCTGTACACCACTACCTGTATGCCATGTAATAGTTTCGCTGGCTGAAAAAATGCCAGCATAATGAAACATAGTTCTGGAAGCTTTGCAGTATGTTGGCTTAAGTTTGTCTTTCACCTATGTACTGTAGATATGCAAATGCATGCATAGTATAATTTCAGTTCTCCTATTTATGAATCTGAAGTACAATATTGAGTCTGTCCAGTTCTGGTGCCCCTACAGTACTGGCATTGTTTAAACACAGCCCTTTGCAGCTGCTTGCTCACTCTCTCACCAGTGGGACTGGGGAGAGAATCAGAAGGGCAGAAGTTAGAAAACTCATGGATTAAGAGAGTTTAATGGGGGAAGCAAAAGCTGTGCACAGAAGTAAAGCAAAGCAAGGAATTAATTCACTTCTTCCTGTGGGCAGGCAGGTGTTCAGCCACCTTCAGGAGCCTAGGCCCCCATCATGCATAGTGGTTAATTGGAATACAAACACTATGACTCCAAATCTTTCCCCTCCCCTTTGTGTTTCTTTCCCCATTTTATACAGTGAGCATGATGTCATACGGTATGCAATATCCCTTTGGTCAGCTGGGGTCACCTGTCCCTGCTGTCTCTCCTCCCAATCTCCCAAGCATCCTCAGCCTACTGGAGTACAAAAAGCAGAAAAGACCTTGGCTCTGTGTAAACCCTGCTCAACAATAACAAAAACATCTGTGTATTATCGACCTTGTATTCAGCATAAATCAAAAACTCTATACCAGCCACTATGAAGAAAAACAACCCTACCCCAGCCAAAACCAACACAAGTACCTAGCACAAGATATCATCAAAGAACATCTCTTGTTTCGATTCCATATTCCACTTAGGCCTGCTGTACATCCTTTCTGCTTTGTTTATATCTTCAGTGATGCATGCTGAACTGGAAAGCATCAACAGCAAAAATACAGAGCATGTAAGAGGTCAAGCGTATTGTTGGAGATCATCAGTGTTTGCAGACTCATTATCATGGAAAACTATGTAATGAGACAAAATGTTAAGACAAGCTAATCTGTGATGAACGTGCTGACAGATAAATCTCTAAATTTTCCCATGAAAAAATAACAAGTAGTCAAAACTTCAGACAAATAAAAAAGTGTGCAGAAATCACTGGAGTTGAAGAAATCCATACAATATCTTGTTGTATCCCAAAATATATTAAACCAGTATCTCTCAAGCACTTGCTAACCTGTGTCTGATTTCATAGATGGTGGTTTTACCATATAAATATTTCTACATTATAATCTATCTTCATTCCCAATAATAAAATCAATTCAGTGCTAAAAATCCTTGTATTAGACCGTAATAGCCTAGAATACTAATATTGAGTTAGTGGGCTTAGATTACATAGTTCTGTGGATGAAAAAATATTTCAGATGAATAGAAAATTTTTCACAGAATTTTTTTTTTTTTAAACCATCTTTATCCACATTAATGTTTCTACAAGGAAAATCCATAAGATAAAATGGAGAGAAACATCTATGTAAAGTCATAAATTTCATTCGATTTGTCAGCAAAGAATCAAAATTTCTTCAACTTTGATCACCATGGAGAAATTTTAGAGTTTTTTCAGGTTTTGCTGCTACCCAGACATTTGTTTCTCTGTCTGTACTTCCACCACTGGCTCACATAAAGGCAAAGCATTTCATCCACATCAGTGCTCTTGCAGCACAATAATTGCTGCGTCCTAGATTCTGGTTCTGCTACTTCCAATGGATTTTTTTTATTTTTTTTTTTTTTAATATTCTTAGAAGTAAAGCTCTTTTGTAACAGATGTAAAAACTTCATTTTTTGCCTTTAGTTTTCTGGCTGTGTCAGTTGAATATTTTAATCAGCCCAAAGTAGAAAAAGGACTTGGACACATTGTAGTTTTTATCCCTTTAAAGTCACTTTTATCCTGATCTCAGTGGCTAGTTTTGTGCCATATAGCAGTGAACATTATGAAGATTAATTTTATAAGTAACTATAATTTTTACTATAGTCATTAATATTTCACTTACTGGTGCATAGGAAAAGAGTTTTAGAAAACATTTCTGGATATGAATATTAAAAAAAGAGTATTTATTAATGGATATTCTTTTGGAAATTAGAAAGGTTCACACTATAATTTTGTACTTTCAAACTGCTGAATAAAGTATGAGGTCACCATGCAGAGACACTTTCAATAAATCTATTCATTAGAGGATTAGATGCTTCCCACATGTCTTTACCTGGGTTCACCCTAAAATCTTTCACTCACCAGCTGTCAGGAGGAGGATGATTATTGTGCCCTTTGCTGCAGCGCAGAGAGCAAAGCCACCCAGGGCAGCTGCCTGACTTATACCACTGGTGCCTCTCCTGCTTCACACTCTTCAAGTCTGAATAAACCATTCTACGGTTTTCCACAACTTCATGGTTACTCAAAAGTTTTCTGAAGTCATGGCATTTCAGCTCCTCTACCTTGCTTTATAAATCAAAGGCTACTTTACTGTTTTGTGAGCTCCAGTCAACTCTTTCAGTTCTGTTTTCAGCTTATTGCAATTACAAAATACCCTGCTGTGTGCAAGCACAGACTACACTGATTTTTTTAGACAGACAATCTCAAGTGACAAAAACAGAAGTTTCCTCAACTTACTCCTTTATTTCCTTCTGAGGCTTTCCCCTTTCTCAGACACTGGAGACATTCCCTTCACAGATTCATACTAGCTTCCAAGACATCTTGAAAGTTTGCCTCTCTATTCCAGATCTTCAATAATTAGGGAAACTGGAAACCTCTGGCAAATACTACAATATAAAAAATACTCATAAAATTCAGGCTTTTCTATAGTCACAGTGATGGAGAAACCAACTATGTCACATACACTTCATTTGCAGGCTGCAAAAACTCCTTTCTATGTGGAAAAGTTTAGATTTTCCTCTCCTGCAAACTGAGGAGCCTGTAACTTAATCTGCTCAGGAGACATAAATGTGCCAAAGAGCTGGAAAAGACGGGGGGAAAAGTGGAAATGGAAAAGTTAGGATTGATTTATTTCACACACATCCCTACTGTTTGACTGCTCTTTTGAGAAATTTGGCATCAAAACTGTTCTGCTTTCCTCTTATCTGAAAATCTCTTTGACAAACCAGTCAGACAGACACTGTGAAACTCAGGATGGATAAGCTTCTTCATCAGTGGCATTTCTGGTATTTTAGTGTTTACATAGAGAGTGGAGTTTTAGTCCATGTGATTCAATGGAAAAGAGTAATGAGGCTGTATGCCTTTCAGACTTTCAGTTTCCCACAGTGAACTCTGTTAGTTATCCAAAAACAAAGTATAAAGAAAGAAACAGCACATTTATCCTGGTGACAGAAGGGTTTTTTTTCCTGTTGCATTGTTAAGCTATGAGGCTGGTGCACCACGGAACATCTAAACACAGCAATGCTTTGACGGAATCCTTAGAGAGACATTTGGTGAAGATCTACCTTCTTAGCACTTGCTTAGTCCTTTTGAATACCATTTCCATTGCCACATGTTTTGTGGAATACTGTGTGTCTGTGGGA
Source organism: Parus major (assembly GCF_001522545.3). Taxonomy (NCBI): domain Eukaryota; kingdom Metazoa; phylum Chordata; class Aves; order Passeriformes; family Paridae; genus Parus; species Parus major. The sequence goes on along the minus strand of NC_031799.1, from coordinate 30,125,501 downwards.
CTACTGACAAAGGAGAAACAGGGAGAGATAAATTTGCAAGTGCAGATGAGAGCTCCTAAAATCACTGTTTTTGGAACACTTCATGTGGTAGATGGGCTTCATGGGGCTGCAAAGGGAATCTTCTCAGGCATGGTGCAAAGGTGTATCTGGAAGGACGGCTTTTTATGTTTTTTAAAGCAGTTTCAAAATGAAAAGGTAACTTTAGCTGCTCTACTTTTTCCGTCCAATTATTACTGAGTAAATAAAGTTTATGCCTAATGGATGCTTAAGTACTTAAAGATGTTTCTCAGTGGGTAGCAACTTTTTAAAAAATGTGCAGTCTAACTTCACAAAGGTGTTCAAGATGAACTGGTTCTTGATGCATTCTTTGATTCCACTGAAATATCTTAGAACTGCATATCAAGATGATTCCCAAACTCTGACTATGGGCCAATAAAAATCTTCAAAAACCTAAATCCATTTTAAACATGTAAACAAATGCATTTGTCTAAAATTTCTCTTCCTTTCTTTCATATTAGTTAAGGTATCAACCATGTGTTGATGTACTAATGGGCCAGGAGAAATCCATTCGGATTCCCTGTGTAATAACATCAGCATCTTCTAAGAGAACCAAATATATATACAAATATCCCATAAGTCTTTGCCATTGGCTCTTGAAATCAGCATGACCAAATCTGAACAAATCCAGAGAAAAAGGTTGAAAAATTTTACTATTAATAGTAAATATTGTATGAAGGATGAAGTCTTAGTTTGAATTGTAAAAGGGAAACTAAAAACTTGTCATTTTTATGTTCAGATCCATATGTATAATAATGAATTCTGAAAAAAAATAACTATTTTAATAGGACCCTATATGATTTTTTTCCCGATTATATATTTGATTCTGAAAGAAATATTGCAGATATTCTTGTCTAGAGGTTTCCTGAGCTGGTATGGAATGCTAGCATTTTCAAGACCAAGAACAGAGAAGTTCAAGATTACTGAGGAAACAAATGGAATTCCAGAAAATTTTAAAGATTGTTGTTTTTTCTGGGGTTAAAAGATAAAGGGTAGCTTGCATTCTGCAAGCAGTGTATGTATTAAAAGAGATAAAACACGCTATGCATATAAGGTAAGGATTCTTGTGAGGACCAGAAAGCAATAAAACTGTGTCTGAAACACAGTTATTTCTTTATAGCATTAGTAGTAAGGGCAGTCATTATTTTCCAGTTGATTTGTTTCTTCTACCAGTTCCCTCACAGATGTATTCTTTATCCCCAACCCCTACATCAGAGTAAATTTTATAATACCTAAACCAGCATGTGGGGACTATGTTATCAAGTTCAAGGTGTTTTTTAATAAGCAATCTGTTGATCAATGATTTCAAAACCTAACTCAGTCTGATACTCCTTAATAATTTGTGCCTTTTCAGATGACAGAAAAATTGTAAAGTCCTGTACCAAGCTCTGTTACCTCAGAGCTGCAGTAACTTATATTACTTGATATCCTACAGAAAATGTATGTAACTGCTAACAGGGTCTCCTATGCTAAAGGCAGAGACTCATTTTAGTTTGAGAGAAATAGTAGCAACATTTGACAAATACCAAAGTTCACTGGTTACAGAAGTGAAAATCAGAAAGGGATACAACTTTCTGCTTACAAATCTGAATTCATAAAATCTGTATTGTTATAAGAGAAAACACACATTTTTCAGGAAAAAAAAACAGCTCAGTAGTGTTTCCTGGAGACTGAAATTACATTTACAAGGAGGATCCTTGAGTTAAAATAGGATTGTTTGTCACAGATGAAACATATTTTGTATTTTCTTTGAAATGTATTTTGCGTTTTCTTTTTAAAACACCTATCATTTGACCCAACTGCTTTGCTGAAGAACAGGACAAGGTGTTCCTATTCATTCTGTAGGGGAGAATTGTGAGACCCCCACATTCATACTGCCATTGACTCATTTATTTTCTGAGTTTAGTGATCCAGAACTCATGATTTAAGAAGCTGCAGACAGCAGAAACTGATAAAAAATAGGTTGAATAAAAGCTTGGTGAATAGAAAACCAACCCTGGCTTGCCTTGAGATGGCTGAATAACTCTTACTTTGAAAGTCTTTCATCAATTATTACATAATTGCTTCATGTACAGTGGTAGATAGAGATACACACAGGGAGGAGAAGAGACCTGTGGCTGTTGTCACCATCTAGGGAATCTTGTTAATCTTGCATTTTTTTGTGTGTTTCTAGATTTTGACTCAAGGATATACTGTGACTAGAATTTCTAGCCTTGTAAAATTCTTTGAATAAGTAGCAATATATTATGCCTTAGTTGTTATGCTTGTACAATAAACCTAGCCTTGCGTAGCCTTAGAAACCCATATTTTATTTGTCTTTTCACAGGGCTGAACAAAGAAACATGATTTTACAGATGACAGAGGTGACATATGGGGCTTCGAATATTCAGCCTTCCAGAGGATGATCAAAACATTTTGAGTTTTGGAATGAATTATAAAAAATAAACCATAATAAAGAAGCATTCCATGTGCTCTTAAAGTAAAGATCATTGATAAGAGCAAATGCATTCCTGTTTGAAACAGGAAAAAACTTACTCAGGTTTACTATTGCTCTTAGTTCACACGGATTTTCTGTTACAGTTTATTGGTCTACTCAATCTTATTTTAATTAAAACTACTTGCTGCCCTAGGCTTAGGCTAATCCCTGAGAATCACAGACACAAACAGATATATAAACAAGGAGAAAGAAAATAGTTACTCATAGCTACCCATGGAGAACAGATCTGGGCTCTTTCAGGTTATCACACATGTTTCAAAAGTGAGGATTAACACACAGGTGGGTACCCAAGATTTTGTTTCAAAGTAATCCCAAAGCATGCATGTCCACAGTTTCTCTCTGGTATGGCTCTAATAGCTACAGCAAACCAATAGAAGGGAGTGAGGGTGTGTGAGAGGCCGTGGGAGAATGAAGGGAGGAAAGGAAGAAAGCATAAAGAAGAGCAGCACAATCATGTTCTGACTGCTGTATTCTTCCCATTAAATATTCCCCAGCATTCTTCCTCAAAGTATAAATCATTCTGTTTCTGTTCAGGGCTGCTGTACCCTGCATTAAGGCAGGTCACAAACAAGGACCACTCCCATGGTACATTCAATGAATTTTTGAATGACAATGATTTCAGATTTGCTCTGCTTCTTGCAGATTCAGCAAATAAAACATCTTTATTTACTAGAGAGATGCAAAGTGAAATGTGCTCAGTTACCACTAGACTTAAAAAATCATCATGCTTCCTAAGCGTCTACTGTGGGGAACATAAAGGAAATTGAACCACAGAAAAGACTGCAATTTTGACTTCATCAGGGATTCTCATGGTTACAGAGACAGGTTAACCTGCACAAATCATTTCAACCCAGAAATGAAGGGAGGAGGACTTAACTCACACTATTTAATGATAACAAGATCACTACTTAGGATAAGATTTTGCTCTTAGTTTTGAATTACCATAAAGTGAAACCATCATGCATATTTGTAAAGATCATCTACAAATTACTCCTGCTGTTGCCAGCAGAATGTAGATGGAGGAAAAAACTGTTTATGACAGTGTGGCTGCTTTCGTTCTTCTCTTCTAAAACCTATTGTTTGAAAGAGTATTGTACACAGATAACTGATAAACAGTACAAGAAATGGAGTTGCATTTGCTCATTTATTAAATGGCTATCAAGGGAAAGCTTTCAAAGCAGTAAACAACTTTTGATTCTTCACTGAGTTAAGATGAACATCGTCTATAAGATGTCCTCTAAAAATTTCTTTATCTAATCCTAACTACATGGAATAAGCTTGGAACAAATTGGCAACAAAATTTTTATTGTCCCTTGCCAATGTGTTGTCAGGAAACAAAAACATTTGTCTCTATGAAAGCCAAAGGAAATGATAAAGTGAATAATTATTTATATATTGTTTATCATCTTGCCTTGCACAAGATTTTTTTCTTTTAATGGACAGAAAGACAAAATTATAATTACACAAAACCAATTGAAAGACACAGAGAAAAAATAAATTTTGAAATGGGAGACAGAACTGCATTAAGTACCTTCATGTGTACACTCCAACCTAAACTAAACTTGCTTAAAATCAAGACTTTCATAAGATTGGAATCCCCTGGCTGTAATCAAGGAATTCAGTGCACCTGGTTAGTTTAGCTCCTTTACCAGCCATGAGTATGCCAAGTTTTGATAATTATACTTTGTTAAGTGGAGGAAAGGCCTGTCTAATGCTCCCTGATAAACAGTTGTGATAGCAGCCTCAAGAGACCGGTTACCTGTCAGTCCTTCCCTTCTGCTATATTCTTGTTTGTACATAAAGATTTGGTCTACTGACTTGAATAATTGTGCCTTCAACTGCATGTATCAGAGCAATTTACAAACAAGCATTCATTAATAAGAACAAATGAGTAGGGGATAGACTATTTTAGTTTATTTTTTTTAACATCTTTATTACTGATTTGGAATACTAAGCCAGCACCAAGTCACTGACAAACAGAAAAATAGTGTTAGTTCCTTATACATTATTTATTCCTTCACTTCCCACCATATAATAAAAATTATCCCTGGACTTATGACCAACACATTTTACCAGGAATTCAATAATTCTTACATGTTTTGAAAATTTTACTGTCTTCAAATCCAAACTGCTAAAAAAGAAAAGTCTTGTAATACAAAAATAAAAGAAAGGAATTAGGAACACAAACTTAATAAACTCTTTATAAAGGAAAAGAGAAAATTATTTTTTAATATATGCTTTGACTATGGAATATTGTCTTTTAGAACATTTTTATCTCTTTTAATTGAGTAATTTAGAAAGAATTGAATACAGGGTTTTTTTTTTTTAAAAAAAAAAGGTTCTATGTAAAACTGGTTTATTGAGATTAGTTGTGAAAAATTTTTGCACTTATGCAAAATCTCCATGGCAGCAGTAGTTAAAGAAAGCTATTAGAAAGTAGCATTTTTGTCTTCCTGATACTCAAGGGAGATACTTTGTGATCTCTAGGCTCTCTACTGATAAACAGGAAACTTCTAACAGGTAATGTTAGCAGCAGCTATTCTTGAAACAACAATGAAGGGTTGTTTAACATCAGAAATGTTTTAATTGTGAAGCAAAGACTGATCCTGGAAGCCTGGAAGCCTCCAGGAAGCCCAGAGGAAGCCACTCGGGAGCCTCAAGCTGTTTAAAAGGTTAAAGCATAAAAAGAAAATACCATTGCTGAGGAAATGAATAACAGTTTGGGAATGGGAAAAACCCTGGGATACAATGCTGCTGCTCCTACAGAAGTAATGTTTTCCAAAGTTCAGAACAGCTTTTCCACACTTCACTTACACTATCTCAGCTTAGTGGAATAGAGGAATAAAAGCTTGAATGACTGGACAGCTAATTCTTAAATTCTCTCGAGGTCAGGAGAGAAAAGATTAAGTAAAAATCTTAGAACCTATAGGAATTTCATACAGTTTGTACAATCTCTTCTTCTGGAATGAAAACAGGCCAAGAAGTGAAGCACCCAGTGTCTGTGTTGTACTCTCAGTGTCAGCTTGTAGACCTCAGAAACTGCGTTGTGCATGCCAAAAATGTGTAGGACTCCTGGCCTGCAGTTTTTTTGCCTCCTGAATTAGCCCACACCAAAAATAAAGAAATCTCAGCCACAAGCACTACAATAGGCTGAGCTCTGAAGCATGACCTGAAACTTTCCCAGTCCACAAAGGAGAAATTAAGTTCTGAGCAAGAGTGTGACACTGGTACTTTGCACTACACTCACCATTTCTGTCCAAATTACAGTGTATCTTCTGAAAAGACAGCTTGTATAGATTTAGGAGTTACAGGTGGCACAGAAATCATTCCACTGTTAATACAGTGCTTTGTTTTTAGTTGGCATTTACCTCCATCAGCTTCCTTCTCTTGATCTTTTTACGCTTTCTTTTCTGCTAAAATCCATAAATCTTTCCTATGTAGATACTTCAAAAATGAAGTAACCTAACCGCCTGTTAGGTTATTTGATGGATTGATACCTTAAATCTTCCATATGAGAAGGAAGTTAAATCTTACCCTTCATAGTCCATTATTCAGATTTCAGACCATTTCACTAGACCTTTTCCAATTTTATATATTGCTTTTAAATATGTATTTCAGACATAGTAATAGCCTCATGATGTTATAAAGTGTAAGATTTTCCTCCTTCTCCTAATATTCTTCATCTGCCCTGTTCTCAGGCTGTATTTGGAAGGTTTTTCTCTAGCTTCTTCTTAAATCAAAGGTCACCTTTTTAAAGAAAGGTTAAAATTTTAGGAAAGCATGCCATCCTTGGATTAATTTTTTCCATGTATCTTTTCAACAGCATTTGTCCATTCAATAGAAGCTATACTAATTGTATGGTATGTTTTTAAAATCAGAATATGGGACCTGAGCCAAAAATGTTCTTGGCCTGATTCTCTGAACAGTGAAGATACCATCCTACTCTGCAGCACTGTTTAAAGTATTAAAAATATGGTCCCTCAGTTGATGGAGAACCAGAGTTTTACTCTGCAGAACTTTGAAACAGGATATAAATATTTCTTCAAACATTGCTGTTCAAACAAATGTGGGAAACAAAATGCTGCATGTCAGTAAGAATACCTGGCACAATCTTTCCCTTAAACATTTTTTTTCTCTGAATGCTAAGAGAAACACAGGGCTTTAGAGAACAAAACTCTGAAATTTTACACACTGCACTTAGTTGAAACAGTGTGGAAAACAGATTGCGCTTCCCTTTCCGTTGAAAATGAAAGAAGAAAACTGATTGCATTTTGCCACATGGGTAGGAAGGGTAGAGGTAAAAGAATGTGACAGTGGTTGTGTCTGTCTGCTGGACAGAAGCTTCTTGCTGTATATATTGTATAGTGCAAGGGGTAGCGCCCCATTGTACACCCATAACTATACTGAACCAAACACAGGTGGTTTTTTGAGGTCATGAGGAAAAAAAAAAAAAAAAAAAAAAAGTGAGGCAAACCATACAGAAACATAACAAGAACTGCTTTCTGAATTTTACCTCATAGTGGTTCACAGACGTGGTCTCCTCTATCACCAAATTGAAGCTCTGGAGATGGAACCATTTGTCCAAAGTCTGAAAAAAATTTTAAGACAGAGCTGGTTTCACAAGCATTCAAGCCTCTGTACCTTCCTTTGAGAGCTATAAGTGAGACTGTAAATTACCCAGATTAAAACCCTTGGGATACGACCATTGGTCTGGCATATTTGAAAAAGTACCTAACATATTTTGGCGAACTATCATTATATTTGGGTTTTCTGGTGAACACCTAAAAATCTATGACAGTACAGCATGCATACCATTTCTCAAGAACAGTGAATAATTCAACGAAATCACAGAAAAATAGGTCTGAATCTTTCACTGCAGAATTCCTGAACCAATCTCTACATCTCTTGAGATTTTATATATGGTGATTTGATTTCTCCTACTCTGTCTCATTACAGAATCAAACCCACCAAATTATGATGTATACTTTTAATGCTATTTATTATTAGGTCTGCTCAAACATTTTCTCTTGATTGGTTCTATTGTGGAAAAGACTTTTTTTTTTTTTTTTTTTTTAAATGGAAATGGTTTTGTTCTGTGAATTCTTGCTGCAAAAACAGCAGGGCTTCATTTACCTGTTTCATTTACCTGTTTTCTAAAGTAGGGTTCAAAGTCACCTTGTTCCCAGCTATGATCTAGATTGCAGCCCAAAGCAGCAGGGCCTGGCAAATGAGCCAGAAAAGACTCCAGGCATCTGTCATGATGTTGCTTCTTCTATATAAGGTTCTGCGGGACTGGTGAATTTTGCAACACTCTGCTTCCACACTATCTTAGGAATGGAAATTTCCATATAGCTCTCAAAAAAAGAGGATATGTGATGATTGGATAAAAAGTATACAGCAATTTGCTGCTGCACAAGGAAGAACCCAGCCTAAACACGAAGGTGTGGAATACCTTCAATACCAGTAGGTACTGTGTATGTACCAAACATATGTTGACATCTAACTGCCTAGGAATAATGTCTTTAGAGAAGTCACCACTTTCCTGAAGTCCTTTTTGATGCATGATAGGTCTTTGTCAATATCCATGACACCTTGGATCAAACTTTAACCTTCCAAGGTTTTCTGTTTTGGGTTTTTTGTGACTTTTTTTAGCTGTGTTTTTTTGTTTTGTTTTGTTTTGTTTTGTTTTTCTTAGAAGAAGAAAAAAAAATCCCAAACTAAAACCCTTCATCCAGTAAATCTAAACTTCGAAACTTAAAGGCACCATCCTATTTTTAATTTTGTTATAAAAACCATTTGGTATGTTCTAAGCATTGAAAACCATAGTGAGTATATTTCTGTCCTATTTGTATTACAATGTCAAGTACAATATTATTTCCTTTTCAGCTCATAAAGACCATGTCATCAGTAGTCCTTCATAACAAGAAAGTGAAATCCAGACCTATGCTTGATAAAACTTATGCCTTCGTACTTTCTATACAAAGCTGTCTTAAACATTTTCTCATTGCTTAGGAAACAAGTATTTTCAAAGTTACTATTCATGTATTAATTCTTTTCAAGAACTGTTATTAAATTCCTTTTGATACTTGTTCAGAACAATTCAGAGCAGTGATTGTGCTTTGTCACAGCCTCATTTATCAACAACATTGTGATTATAGAGCAAATATTTTGAAGCAGCCTCGGAATTAGTCTTCCTATGGGCAAATTAAATCTAACAATACTTTTCTTTATACAATTGAACACTGATTTTACATCATTGGAACAATTCTCTATAATCAGGCTGAAGTGTCATTCTTGCATTTTAAAGGATATCTTTCTCAATTATTTCATTATGTAGTTTTTATGAAACACTATTTTCCTTTTTTTCTGATGCCTTCGATTTCTGCAAGTGTTACTGTGGTGGTTTCACATTGATTGACATTTGGGGAAAGAAGTAAAAAAACACACACAGAAGTGATTTGTTCAAGAGAAGCTGCTGGGAACTACCTCTGTGCATGGGAAAGGCCAATAGATGGCCAATTCTGAGAACTGACAACACTTTACATCATTTAGAAATTAGATCCACCTCTGTGAGATCCGGACTTTTAAAACACCAATCCCAGGAACCTCTCTCTCTCTGTTTCCAGCCTCAGAAGGTATCAAAGGTCTGGTGAGGCCGGCCCTGCTCCCCGCAGCCTGTGCGGCCTGGAGGAGGCCGGGCCGGGCCCCGGCGGCTCCCGGGCAGGGGATGGAGGCTGTGGGGTCCTGGTCCCAGCGGCTCTCGGGCAGGGGATGGAGGCTGTGGGGTCCCGGCCCCAGGCTGGGCCAGGCCACAGCTGCTGACATCTTGCCAACACTAAACTTCCACCCCACCCTCGGCCCGCACTGATGGCTCCGGCATCCAGCGGCTGGGCCGAGAGAGGCACCCGGTGCCGCCTGAAATCCAACAACGGGACTGCCATGGCCACTGGGAGAGATTTAACCCTTTCACTACACAAATGAAACCTGCAGACCTCTATCCTCTCTCCAGGGAGGGGAAAGGACAAAGTGATGACACATAGAAAGACAACATGAAAACATCAAGGTCAGTAAAGAAAGAGTTAAGCTTCAGATGGAACGAGAATGAGGAGATGCCAAAGGCAGCTAAAATGTTCTTTTGGTAGGGCCATGGAGATGGACAACGAAATATCTCCTTTAATTAATGAGAAAGTATTGGGGGATGAAGTATTCAAGCTGTAGATCTGAGCAGAGGCACCCACTGATCTAATGGCTCCCTAGGAGAAAATAAGAAATGGAGCAGCTGTGATCCCATGAGAAGTTTGAACAGGGAGAGAAATGAGAGTGATGAAGACCCTTTGCCCCCAGGGACAGAAGAAGAAAATCTCTGTTTCCAGAGATGATCAGAGAGACAGATGAAGAGAACCTTTGCCTTTGAATAAATCATCCTTAAAATAATACCCCACGAGTTCATGGCCCATGAACACATCTCTAGGAGGGCTGGGAAAATGGGAGGAATTTCATGATGCAGAACTTTTTGCCTGGGCGGCTGCTATTCATGGAAATGAAAAGCCACAAGAAAACTGTTTCTTGTGGAGAAGTCTCCATGGCATGACAAGAGAAAACTCCTCTCCCTACAAGGACTGACGAAAAGACTGTTGTATAGTTGGTACTGCTTTAATATCCCAGGTTTTGTCTCTATGTGGTCAGTTGGGAAAGGAAAAATTTGGGCAGGGGGAGGAAACGTTTCTGGAAGTTTTATTCTGATGTTTCTTATTCTTGTAGTCCTGTTAATAAAGTTTCTTTATACCTTTTAAGTTTTAAGCTTGTTTTGCCCTTCTCCTAATCCATATCTCACAGCAAGAAATGAGTAAGTGCATTGGTGATTTTAGCCAGCAGTAAACCCACCACATTATTTGGTGCACTGGCTGGGAAACTCAAATTGATGAATCTAAGCCACTACACTTACTTAGAACCAGGACTTAATATGATGTAGTGGTTAGGTCCAGGCATAACAAACATAAATTTCCTCTTAGTCATAACTTCAGCCTTTTGTACTTTGGTCCTGCATTTATATTAGAACAGTAATAATGGCAAGTTAATTACATTTGAAATTCTGAAGGTTACATATACAAAAAATAATATGTACATATAAGTTCCAAAGAAAAAGGCATTGAGAGAGATACGCATCTAAGTTCCAAACTAATTTTACTAATCTGAACTCTTGTTTTACCAACTACCTCAGGAAGGAAATTGGGGAAAAAGAAGTTATCAAATAGCACATATACAGATAACACTAGGAGTTATAGTAAAAATATTAAAAAAAAATAATGCTTTACATGGCAAAATAATTAGTAACAGGCAGCAGTGGATGCAAAAGAGGTCCACCTTAACTTTTGTTTCATTTATTTTGTTAAATGATGAACTTAAAGCATAAGTAATGGAATGTGAGTGATATTTACATATTATAAGGTTTACTCTGGTTAAAGAAGAACATCAAAACAAGACAAGAAATGAGAAAAGTTGGAAATTTGGTCAGAGGAAAATAAAATTATGAAATTATGTCAATTTGGAAAAGATGCAGGCTACTCTAGGTGAAGAATAAACTGAAACAAATATCAGAAGGATTCAGCCAAAATCCCTTGGGATGACTCCAGATAGCAAATTATAAGGAATCTTGCAAAAGAACACAGCAACAAGCCAGTGTAAATTTGGGCTGTACATGTAGAAGCACAATGCTGTGGCCTAGGGAAAAGATCGCTCTGGTCTGCGTAGCATGAAAGAGACCACACCATACAGACAGCTTAGGGGAACAAGCACCTCTGTGCCAAGGACTTTCAGCACGCTGGAGGCAGTTCAGAGAAAGCAACAGAAGTAAACATGTGGTTGTAGGGATTATTTTATGAGGAAAGTTCAAATGAAATAAATACTTTGATTTGACTAAAGAGTTACTAGGAAGAAATATGATTACATGCTTCAAACACTTCAAGACTGTTATCATCAAGGAAGAATGTAAATAGGATGCATATAAGATCTGGCTCTACACCTACTTTCAAAATGTTCATATGCTTGAAAACAATGTCTATATTGTCTTCCAGGTGAACTCTTTCTTTTGCATCAATATCTCTCAAAAATGGATGTATCAGTATAGAGGTCAAACTGTAAAAAAAAAGTTGTTTTATGTAAAACTAAAAAAAATATTGAACTTAAAATATTGTTTAAATTTTACCTTCCTTTTTAGTTTGGTTTATAGAATACCATAAATTAAGGGAAAGGTTAGCTGTTTCATAGAAGATGAGCCCTTCAAATTTTCCTGATGATATGGTCCCATTTTATACAAATAAAACATAAAACCTTATTGACAGCAGGACTGAAACTCAGATGCGTCAGTTCCTAGGGGAGTGGTTTAAACTATAAACTATATGACTGAATGGGGAAATATCTAGAAGGAAAGAAATGGAAATTAGGGGTAGAATGGATCTGAATCAGGATTTTTCACATCTTAATGATAGGCTGCATAATAGGTTTCAAGAAGAAAAAATAATTTCCATCTTATTCATTTGGAAGACAGGGTTTGGTCCCCTTTCTGAGGCTGGAGAGGAAACTTTAAATAGTATGTTCACAAAAAGTCAAAATTAAATCTATTGCTGTGTCAAAACTAATTTTTCATTCAGCTCAATCTAAACCACTAACTGAATAAGGGCTGGATTTATGGTTTAAATGTGGCAAAGTTGGCATGTTCAGCCAAGACACCTATTAAAAGAAACATGAAATAAAAATAGTTCTTTACCTTAGAACTCATTAGGCTGTAAATACTTCCTGTGCAGATCTGCTTTTTCAACTGATATCTACAGCTTAACTGACGCTCATAAAGTCCAAGTCAATTTTGAATTTGATAGAGTTAAATAATTAATGTAAGTGTTCACTCATGTGCACATTCAATTGATTAATATGAAGTTAATGGGCATTCTGAACTTAGCTGCACCACTGGGGACTTAGAGCTGGTAAAATTAGTCTTAGTGGAAAGATGTTCGATCTGGGTACGAGTCAAGCAACAAGCCAAAATTAAATCAATAGCCAGAGTCATCTTGGTAGGACTCCTAATAAACACAGTTGAGCCAAAATGTTCAAGCTTACAGAAGAGAGCAAGAATTTTGGCCTGCTTTCTTGAATTAAAGGACTTTGTGATGTGCACCTCGTTTGTGCACACATTTCCAGACACAATTTAAGACACAAACACAGAATATAAGATGTTTATACCTTTCTGCTAAGATGTTGTCAATACCTACTGCCAAGTAGAAAGCATAAATGTGATGAACATATAGTTCCATGGGGCTGTGGGATACTGGACCAATTCCATGTTTATGCAAAAATGGAAAAAATTGCTGAGTTTCAGGCTATACATTTTTAAGCTGTTGACTTTTATGTCAGGACAACTTATTCAAGCCAAACTATCAAATTGTCACTGAATTCAAAAGTAGTTATTGTTAAAAGTAGCTAAACTGTATTATAATAATGGTAAGAAAATCAATATTCATCTATTTCTGTTGACAGAGGAAGTCAATCCATCATATAAGAGATTCACATTGAAAAATAATTGACTGTAGCTGCATACACTTTTGAAAGCACCAGGCTATATACTTCTGTAGGGAAAACATAAATATGAGCCTCACACATGGAAATATCTCCAAAAAGCAATAAAAAATTTTCAAAGACAGTTCTGTGCCAGTTTTGGACAGGGTTTGATAATTCTGTTTTCACCTTTTTGGGCAAGAAAACTGTGTTTTGTCTATGTTCACTGATACTGTTCATGATTCAGTGTAACACTTCTGTGAGATGGTGGCCCAAAATATTTGTGTCCTTCCATGACAATCTGGAAGCTTTTCCCATGTAATCAGCATGGAATCCCCTGCAGCTATTTTGCTACACAGCTTTACAGTGTGAAGTGAATATAAATTGATGGTTTACTCCTAATGCAATTACAGACATTGCTGCTCTTGTCTGAGTAGATTGGGCCCTTTTAAACATTTAGATAATTCTGAAGGTATTTATTCCACCCGTATTTTCTGACACAAAGATATTATCATATTTTTACAAGAATAACTGTCTCGGTACTGTTTCTACTTCTCAGTGAAAGTAACAATTAGATTAGATAATAGTTCCAAGGGCTTTTTCCATTGCCTAAACAAAACAAAGCTTTGAAAATTGAAACACTTGCATGTATTTATATGCTTATACCCTGAGGATGCAATATACTGTAATCACTCTTTTTTCAACAGCCATTGATTCTTCTGCACTGGTCAATACTTACTTAATTCCACAGTCTATTATACAGATTTCTTGGTTTTTGCATTCTATTTGGTATGATCCATTAAATGTGATCCAGCCAACCATTTGTCTGAATGACCTTGAGCTTCACACTGAATCAAATTATCATTTCCTAAACAATCTTGCATTTCCAACCAAAAAAAAAAAAAAAAGGGGGGCTCAGATTCTGGTAAATGGGAACAACTTTTAGAAAACAAAACTTATGTTACAGAAATAAGGAATAAACAGCTGGAAATTTTCTTGCATTTTCAGCATTGCATGTAAAACAATAAAAACCCTCATCAAAGCATAATAGAAATGGATTTGATGTGAAGAATAAGGGTTTGGGTCTCCTCCTTTGCAAGACTGCTTGTTCCAAGACTACCAACGTTCTTCTAAATCTTTATGCTGTTTATGGTCTCACACTAGAGTTTGATTCTCCCTACCAGGTCTAGGTTGTTTAAAAATCACAGTACACACATATGAGAAGAAGACAGTACAACAGATAGAAAAGAGTAAATTAATTACATAGGCCATGCTGTGTGGTACTAATATTTAGTATACTGTGTATCCTTTATTGTCACACAAGTCAGTCTGGCAAAATCCCTGGGATAATTTGGATAAATAAACCTCAGCGAATGTGCAGCTTTTGGCAGAAAGAAGGTTAGTCCTCAAGAATTTTTAATGGATTCTGTTCATGCTAACATTTTATTGTTATATTTTCATTTTAAATGTGAGCTATTTATTCATTTCTGCTTTCTCATCCCTAGAACTACAAAACAAAATTCTATGTATTTTCTGCTGATGTGGTCTGTCAGAAAGCATGGAGATAGTTAGGCTACATTTAACTTTTTCTACTCATTTTAAGAGAAAAAAGGAATCTCTTTTACTTACCCAACTCCAGAGACACTGAATATTGAATAATATGTCTGAACTTCTTGATCAGAAGACATAAATTGTGTTCCACAATGATACCATGTACACTTATATAGCCCCAATTAGAAGGATGCTTTCTGGTGCTTTTACCTCCCTTCTTCTGTGATAGCCTAATGGCTCCCTAGGAGAAAATAAAAAAGGTTTTTGTTGCTTGCTTATTGATAGACAACAGTGTAACTCCAGCATAAGAGAAGAATTAGCAAAAAGAAAATCCAATCTTTGCCTATAATGTGAGATTAGTCATTATCAGTTGACAATTCATAGAATGAGGATATCAATAAAAATACTACCAGTACCTAGGAAGAGTATTCATATAGAACAGATAGAGAATTACTAATGGATTGACCCTTCATTTTCCTGATCTCACTCTTCCATATTTGAATGTATATTTATTGTCTTCAGGGAGAACACTACAATATGTTAGCATACTACTCAGGGGAGCACATGCTTGCAATATTCAGGATTGATCTTCAGGGAAAGAACTGAGAAGAGCTATGTCATGGGGTGGCTTTCTTTACTCAATAAGATGAAACAGCCACATGGATCCTTAACAAAAAAAAAAAAAAAAAAAAAAAAAAAAAAAAAAGAAAAAAAAGGAGGAAAAGAAGCCATTTCTAGGGTTTTTGTTTTTGTTTGTTTGGTTTGGTTTGGTTTTTTGTTCTCCACCACCCCAGCATAATTTGAAGGTATCTGGCAATCTGACAAAGAAATCAGGAATTTTAAACATCTTAAGCAGGTGCCATGATATACAGTAGTACTGAATGAACTATGACTGAATGAGTAATATTTCCCCTACTCCTGTCACAATGCATATTTTCCCTTCTTTTTGAAAGACTGACTGAAAAGTTGGCCTAGATTACAAAACACCTAAGTACTGACATTTAAAAAAGGAAAACTAACTGATATTCTGACTAATAAAACCCCTACATTTTGACTGAACCCTGGTATGGTCACAATTTCAATTACACCATTATCAGAGAATATTGCTACAAGATCTCTGTAAAGATTAAGAAGAAAACAACTGAAAGGTGAATTGTCTGTCAGTAATGAGGTGATAACAGAGGCATTCAAGAGGCAGTGAAAACAGTGAATTCTGGATTCTAAGTAGAGACCATTTGGCAAACTTTCATTTGGAGAGACTCCGCATCTGCACAGAGTTGTCTCTGTGCAGGCTCAAAGGATAACCAGAAGGAATTAGTTCCTGATTCAGCCGGGCATTTAAGGACATGAATAGTCCCATTGAAATCAATGAGATTACTCACTCACTTGAAGTTAACCACATACTTAAGTATCCTTCTGAAGTGAATGCCTAATGAATATCTACACTTGCTGAACGGTTGTAGGGAACTGGTTTGCCAAAGACTGGCTACAAATCAGCTTAGTAATGTTTGTTTGGAAAGTCTGTCAGAACTTTCCCATGATTTTTTTCTACCCTGCTGAACTGCCAGAATAGCTAGGGGCAAATAGGCAAAACAGATAAAACAGTCCTTTGCCCTGTTCTTTAAGAAGATTATGCTGCAGCATAGTGTAAGCTCTTCACTTTGCCTAACGTGTCAAGAAAGACAGTTGTTTTCAAGACTAGATTTTCTTCTATTTGTAACTTAATGATTGAGCCTATTACTGCAGCAAATGCTCCTCCTGGGAAGCACTTCTAAAATGAAATTAAAGTGCTGATTGATTTGCAAGATTTGCAAAATGCTATTCATGTGCTGGTTTTATTCAAAAATGAAAAAATACCCCAGTAGCATTGTTCCGAAAGTTTGAAAGGAAGTCTCCTATCACTGGGAAAAATGAGGATTCTCAGTTGAAAAGAAAACTAAGCTAAAAGGGAAGATGATACTATTAGTCTTATCTAAATTCAATTAGGTCAATGAAAGGGAGAAACCAGAGTGAAAGCTTTATGGTTAAGAAAATTAGAAACTCAAAAAAATAGATGAATCATTAATTTAAAATACTTTTAAAATGTAAACAGTAACTGCTTAATATTACTAAAGAATGAACCTGTACACAGAACAAAAGTCTTCCTAATTTCCAAGATGAAGCAACCTATCCAAGAATATAAAACAGTCCAACATATAAAGCATAAAATACATAAAAAAGCATATATACAGTATAATTTTTATAATCTTTAAGAAAAGATATATATAGAGTGTATTTTTTTTTCCTTACAGGCTGAAAGCCATAAGCCATGTTTTAAGATGAGATACTTATAGCAGAGAACAGTATTTTGTCAAAATAAAAAAGTAGTCCTTGATAAAATTATGTGACTTACGTTACTCTGGGCTTTATTCCAAACTGTACTTTGAACTTCCCTCACTATCAAGGAAAAGTGACAAACCTTTGTACCTTATTGCTCCATATAAAAAACATAGGACATTCTTTCTTGTCTGTTTGATTTTAAATTTATTTTTAATTTCTTTGTGGAAAAGGCTAGACTTTCTGACCTGCTGTTTTGATGTTTTGACACAATCAAGCCCCGTTTTGTATACAAGCTGCAGAAACAAAAGCTTTGCATGAGCTATATAAAAAAAGTCACTAAATTAAGGAATTATAAACCTTTAAACTTTGCCCTTCACCACTTTTTGGCTAATAAAGTTCTGTTTACTGTTAACACAAATCAGCAGCTACTAAAGCCTGGAGTGCAGTTCTGAGAGGGCAAGGTGGGTTGAGTACTGGCCAGTTCTTTCTCTGCAAGGATTCCTGCCTAAGTATTAAAAGGTAGAGATGAAGCTTTCTTCCCAGGCTCTTTTCAAGGTGAAAAAGGAAAGTAGCCTGGGACAAGAGGTAGAAGAGACAAGCAAGATGTAACACTTTGGTTACATGAAATTATCTCTATATGTCTAGAAAAAGCCTGTGAAAAGGAATGATGTCTTGTGAGTGCACACGTCCATGAGATCCACAGGGGAGATAAGAGCAGATAGAGGAGATGCAATTGTTTTGTCCAGCTCCTGTCCTCCTGTCTTTCATGACTGACACTGCTTTGTGATTTTGGTTCCTAACCAGCATCTGGAACCTACATTACACCACCATCTTTTGACATTGGCTGTGGTATAATCCTTTCTCTCCTCTCTCTCCAGCTTCTAATCTTTCTCACTGATCAGTCCTCCTCAGTATCATACATATGCCAACTTTAAGTTTTGCATAAAATAACCCAGTGCTGATGGAAATGTATGTTCCTTTTCCAGGCCTGGTTGTGAGAAAATCCAGCAAAGCAAGCTGTGGGTTTTTATCTGGCTCTTGTTCAACAACATGTCAAGTTTGTCAAAATTGTCTGACTGAAGTCCTTTATTATCACACAGTGGTGAAATGATTTGCCTGAAGGGGAAACAGAGCATTAATAAATTTAATGAATTGTACATTGTTCATGACAGTCTCTAATGGTACAGTCTTCTGTGTGCTGTACATTCCAGATACCACCTCAGGTCCTACTAATTAATATTCATCAGTATAGAAGCATAAAACTCAGTTTGGGATTTCGGCACAAATTAGCCATTCCCAGGATGCCTCACTGAAAGCATTTCCCAGGCTAGGTCATATGCCACCTAGTCTTAAAACATGTCAGTAGGCTGTTTACCTTGTCAGTGGTTTATCAGCCTGATGTCATGGCAAAACTGGCAATTCAGGCTTTAAATATCCATGTCATAATGTCAAGATTAGCATCCACTTAGAAATGTGGAGGAAACCAAACTTGTTTCTTTTACTGCCCTAATTGCCATGGTAAAGGATCTGAAATCGTGGATGTTGCCTTGTTAAGTCCTACATTACTTTTTAGCTGTTTGAAGAAAAATATAGTAAATCTGTCCTTCTAAGTAATTCCAACATCTTTAAGAAATAACAACAAAGTTTTAAAAGCCTTGCTGGAATTTTTTTGGCCCAAATGAAAAAGGTAAAGGGACCCCCCTCCCACTCCCCCACTCCACCCTATAATTTACTGTATCCTGGATTTATTACATTATGGAAGAGGCTACTACAAAAAAACCCCAAAAAAGAAACAAAAAAACCCCCAATGAATTCATATTGTGGAGAAATGCAAGAAAACGTTGGTCAAAGATTCATTTCCTTAGTAAACTGCCTCAAGCTGATTTCCTGCCATGGAAATTCAAATGCATACTAGAACATATCATGCACATTTCTTGAAAGGTACAGAAATTCCAGCATTTTAACAGAAGGTCCAACTCCAAGCATGGTGTTAGCATTATTCAGTGCTTGCCTTGGTGGTTCTCATCACCAAGGACTTGAAAGGACAGACAGAGAAAGGGAAGTTATTTGATTTCCTAATCCATAGATTAGTACAAATATAAGTTTTTTACCTTACCATTCTACAAGGTGGAAAAGAACCATCCAAATAACCAAGCCCCACCCCCTAACCAAACCTTCAAAACCAAACCCCAGCCACCAAACTTTTGCCCATAAGGTAGTCTCCACAAATACTGTTTCAAATTCCGTTTGCAAGATTCACCTCTGGAAACCAATCAGATTGTAATTGTCTTACAGGACCTTTGCTAATGCATACTTAACTGGGATCAATGGCATAGTTTGTTTATTCAAATACTCTATCCATATTCAGTCACTCCCTCATCTCTGTGCTGCACTTCACTAAGAAACTGCATTCCCTGGATAGCTTATATTATCTCTCTGAGATAAAAAGAATGAAAAAAAAAAAAAAAATCCGCCCTGAAGCAAATCCAGGGAACATTCTAAATTTTAATTTATTTCAGAGCAAAAAGTACCACGGTAATATTTTCATAACATTTTTGATGGTATCTTTCTCTTTTATATGTGTTTTGGTGTAAAGGGTCAACAATAAATCAGTCTTCCTCTTACAAAATAAAACTCACCCTTCAGCTTTCACCAGTGGCCAGAGAAGCGAAATGATAAGAGTAAAAACTCTAGGTTTACAATATTTTTCAATAAATCCCCATAATTATTATCTGAAAGCCTTTCTCAACTCCACCTTTCCTGATGATTGTGTGCTGAAGAGAATCAGTTCTACGTGAAGATTAAACAAGTTGGTAGCTTCCCATATAGCCCTGTGACTCATTCTGAAAATCTCTGTGCTGATATCAGCATGTTAAATACCAGAAAGAAAGTGACCCAGCAGTGACTCTAGGTAGCTTCATGGACTGAAGCAAATATTTACATTAATTCAGACACCGGGGAGGTGGGGTGGCACAATGAAAGCCATATTTGTCCTAACAGTTATGTCACTGCTCCAAACACAGCTTCTCTGTGCAAAAAGCAAGGAGCATTTTAATTACTCCTCTCCTCCCCCACTCATCAAAATATTTTTAGGATTACTTGACTGTGCAAACTGTGATAGCCAGGAACAAAGGGCACTGTATTTCTGAGAGAAAGAAATGGTCTGAGCAATCAAAATTCTCAGAGATGAACAAAAGGTGAAGAATTTCTCCTTAAGTTGATCACTTGTGATATCAACTGGGCAGCTAATAACTTTCCCTAAATAATTGGATTGTAAAATATACACATATTCTAAAAGTCCTCTCATATTCACTGAAAAAGTTTGCCTTTTAGAAAAAAGTGGCTCTCAGAAAACGAATAGGGGAAAAATAAATATGAACTACCATTAAATAGCTTTTTATATTCATGCACTACTTTAATATAACTGTAGCAGTTTTTCTTCAAACATTTGAACAGTTCCCTGGAAATCAGTATGTCTTAAGGATAGAATAAGCAATCTGGAAACCCAGGCTCCCAAATGCCAGGTTAATATTTTTTCTTTCCTTGGTATTAGAAACACTTTTAGGTAGAATTCAGTAAACTGAAACTGCAGAGGAAGTATTCAGATTTGTTTTCTACGTATAAAACATTTAGGCTGCCTCCTGCAAGCCTGGCCACAGGGTCAGATCTGTCCGTATCATACTGAGATCCCCTATCATTTTGATGCACACAGAACTGGGTGTATAGATAACTACTCTGTTATTGTGTCATTGTGTCCCTTCCTTTCCTAGAAAAATGTTTTGTTTTTAGTTTGCTTTAGTTTTTTTTTTAATTTTTTTTTTTTTTTTGTGTTTTGCATTTTTTTCCCTTAAAAATGCAGCCATATCACTTTATTACAAATACTTCTTTATGCTGTATTGGTTAATTCTGATTTGCCTGATAAGATTTATGCTATTGTTTAGACATTCATTTTTCATACAGTAAGATGATGGGAACATTTCTGACAGTAAGGCTTGAACAAAGAATTAACCAAGTGATTTTCTACAACTTACCTCACAGATAGAATTTATTGTTCTCTTTCCATAGTGTTGGTTCTTTGAAATTTACTTGGAAAATAAAATAGTATTTTCAGAGCCCAAAAGAGATTTTCTTTCTTTAAAATGAAACTAGTAGCAACAGCCATTAACAATAAATAAAGTTGTAATTTTTAAATCTTAAAACATATTTTTATTTCAGGATTTCATGCATTGTTTTAATGCTTTTACAATTTAAAATAGTTCTGAAAAAGACTCACATAATACCATCTGAAGAAAGGAAAATGTTTTTGTTCTTTAGGGATATAACATGTAATGAAGATAAACAGTCTCCAACAACACTGAAAAGAAACACAGGGTACTGTAATATAGATCTAACAAAAAATATTTTTAATTTTGTTGTCTACCTTGAACTCATAATTCTTAGCCCATAATTTGCTGTACTCCAACAAAAACACTTTCCTTCAAAAAATCAAAGCAGTATCTTTTCTGAATTTTAAAAGTTTCCACAGTCTTACAGTTTTCCAGAAGATGAGCAATGGAGTCATCGTGTGAAAGGGTTTAAAAGTATTATAAGATTATACCTGCTAGCTATAAAATTTTGGACCCAGCATTGCTGACAAATTTGCTCTGAGGGTAAGTGTTCAGAGATAAAAGCATGATTTCAAACCTTTGGGCTCAAGCTTGCTGCTCTCTCTCCATATGAATGTCAAAAAATGGAGAAAAAAATTTCAAAACTGCTCAGAAATACCAGCTTGGTTTTTGCAGCCAGCTTTTGGAAAAAAAAATAAATAAATAAACACAAGAAAAAAACCCCACCAACAAACCAAGAACAACCCTTCCATCCCTGCCCTAAACAAAAATTTTGTTACTGATATTTATTATCAGGTATTTGTATCATGTGGTCCCCTAACAGTAACTAAAAGACATATCTTATCAAACATCCTTCTTTTGTGATCCAACCAACATAACCAGGCAAGATTATAAGGAAATATCAGTTTGGAAGACCAGACACGTTTGCTGGAAGAGTAGGCTTTTAAAAGGACTTCATAAGGATTGCTTACTCAATTGGTGGTATGCTATAGCAAAGAAAATCCTGCTATGGGGAGAAAGAAATTGTTTTGTTTTCACTCTAGACAAATTTAGCAGGGAAATTTAATCTCTGGCCAATGGGAAGGTCAAGTGTAGGCAGCATTAATCTCTTTTTAATTTATGTAAAGGAAAAGCTTCTGTTTGTTCCAGGGTAGGATGCTCTTAAACTGTTTCTATAGTAAATTCATAGGTATTCTGAGAAAGACAAACTTGCTGTAAGTACAGCTAAGGGAAAACAAAGCCTCCTTTGCTGTAAGGTGATTGATGCTTCCTACTGATCTCATGTTTATTTCGTATATGCTAATTCTTTATATCAAAGTCACATCATTTAGACTTGGTTCAGAAGTGTTGGCAAGATGAAAAATACTAGCACAAGCTTTTTCGACAGCTTAGTAACTGCTTAAGATTATTAAACAAAACCTCCAGTTTCTCAGTCAACTACATAGGGTTATATGAAATGCAGCTACCAGACATTATTTCAGACTTCACCTCACCCACCTTGACTAACAAGTTCTCTTTTTCAAAGAGAAGTGGAGAGAAATATTTTTTTAAACTTCAAATGATTCAACAGCTGTTCCACCATTTTACCACTGTCTTCTAAAGTCAGGGTTCACTTTAAGAAGGTACACCAGATTTTTCTATTTTCTAAGCATCTTGTTTCTATTACAGGATAATGGTAGCTCTCCTTCTCACCTTCCAAAGGCAGAGATGTTTTTCTGTCTTTGGTCTCCCAGTGCAATGTCTCCAGCCTCCTGATGGATGATTCAAGAGCTCCTGCTTGGCTTTTTATGAGCTGATGCAACCTTGAGATCAACACTAGACTTGACAGCTGGCAGGGAGTTTTCAAAGAATTTTAATTGATCTTTTGAAAGTACCTTAAAACATCATAGACTGTCTTGGCAGACTCTTTTAAAGTCCCAGTTTTCAGATGTGAAAATGTTAGCTTTTTTTTTTCCCCCTCCTTCAAAAGTATTTTTGTGGAACACCTGCTGGCTCCCATTAGCAGGAAACAATCATCCCAAAACAGAAAGTGTACTAAATTTACCTTATTTTTGAGCGTCCCTTATTGTCACTGAATTACACAGTGGAATGTTTTCCAAAGACAAAACTTCAGCTATAGACATAGGAATGGACTGGGTGTTGCTCATCACTTGTGATTTTACAAATTGTCTTGATATTGTTTGTCATTCCTGAAAGCTAAGTCTCGAAAGAGCTAAGATGTTAGAAAATGACATAGAATAAATAATATTTACTATTTATCCATGCTTTTTTTTTTTTTTTTTAAATCTGTTGATTTTATCCATCAGATAAATCCATTTGAAACAGACATAAAGCACTTTGTAAAGTGCTTTCAGATTTTTTGCCCTACTTTACCTCAATCATCTTTTTTGGTTTCTTTTAGTTCTGTAAATCAGATAAAAAGTTAAAAGGAAGTCCATGCTGAAAGAAGGTATCCAGATTCCTTTATGCCACACAAGGATTTTGCAAGACCAAGCTCAACCAGGTAAAGAGGAAGCTGGAAAAAAACTGTAACTATTTAAAAGCAAAGTTAACAACTAAGCAGTCAAGTTTCAGTTCAGTTTTAAGTTGATTCATTTCAGGAGATGATCAAATTTTATAGTCTGTCTTTAAGTGTCAAGCTGAGATTATATAATTATCTTTTGACTATGAAATCTTGATAATTTCAATTATGAAATACAAGTCACCTTAAATCTCTGAAGTTCTTATGTTTCAAAAATAAAAACCAAGGTGTTCATATTCTTGGATATCAGAAACACAACACCTGGAAACACTTGTTTCCTTCTAGCAGTCTTTTTACATCTTTGTTTTGGCACTTGCACTCTTTCCCCACTTCCAGGCAAGAGACATAGAAGAATAAAAGCTTCTAATCACATACAGCTCTTACTTTACCTCCTCTAGTAGTAGGCTTTTTCTTTCTCCAGCTTTGATTCCCATTTAAATGGACTTTTAGATCATAATGTGATAAATCTATCACTGATTAAATTACTTTTTATCCAGTGCTACAGTTGTGAGTAGGTGACAGTTATAGCCTGTACTTTCCTTCAAGTAATTTCAGCATAGCTTGATATTTGAGAAGGTATGTTAAGAATATTCTTTTATTTTCTTCATAGTGAAAAGATTTTATGTACTTATTGGCCTACTGCCCAAAATTTCAGTTGGAGAAGGAGACTATATATGGCACATTCAGATTTGATTTATAGAGAGTATACATCCTGATGTTCAACTTCCATGCCAAGCAATAAAGGTAGAAAAACTATCAAGAGAGTCACAGTTTTATGTCAGGGAGTTAGTTCTGTTCCCTAGATTAAAATAACTGAAAATAACAAAATCTATTTTGAATTCCCAGTCAATATTCTACTTAATATCACCCTGAGAAGAATTTTTTGCCAGGTTTTTTTCTTCAAACTTTTTTTTTTTTTTGAGCAGCAATCATAAGCTGTAGTAGGAATTAAAATAAACCCTAGAAAAAGGTAAATCAGCACAGTATTGCTATTTGAGGACTTGCCTCATTTTTCTTCAAGCTACCTGCTGAAGTAGAACTCAGAAGGCTCATTTTAGTAACCAAACATTTCTTCACTATCTATCTGATAAATCATGATGACCAAAGCAAAATATACATCTTGTTTTCTAATTCTGAGAGACACAGACAACTCCTTTATTGAGAAGTGATGGAATTAGTCACAAAGCACGAATTACCACTTTCAATTTCTCGATTTTTTACCTTTTCTTCACACTTGATGTTGCTCAAGCCTGGACAAGATGGATCCCTGGAAATGTGGTTTGGATGAGCAGAACCTTATTGGGCTATCTCAGAATGAACCAAACCCAAATACATCAAATGCTGCATGTACTTGTACTCCTTCAGAACATGCACAATAGTTTTTTAATGGAAGCCTACCTTATATTTAGTAAAGATTACTTTAATGAGGGAATTTCATGCAAAGCATGAGCAGTAAGAATACTGTCAGACTTGGAGAAACAGAACACTTTTAGATGATGTGTAAGTATCAACACCTCTTTCACTGTCTGTACACTGGAAATATACACTCATCATCTGCTAGAGTGCTTAGTTCAATTTTAGTTCTTCTAGTCTAATTTTTTCTTACCATAGAAGGAGAAAATATTTGGGGGGTTCTTATGATTCTGAAACACTGAAAAGAAAAATCTACCTTCTAATCTTCACAAATGCAGGGTCCAGGGCAGCCTCAAAGCCAGAGACTACATATAAATTTACTGTTTTCCAACATAACTGATTAGCTGCAGCTCTCAACTACATCAGTAGGCACAAAAAAAGTTAAGGCAAACTCTAACTTGTAAAACAGAAAAGAAAAAGACAGCAGAGCAGCACTGCTATTTAAAATAAAAAAAAAAGAAAAAGTTTAGAATCAGAATTTAACATCAAAATTACACAAGAGACAAGAAAAAAATATTAAGTATTCTAAACTTTCCTGTGTGGGGTTTCTTTCATTTTGCAAATGAAAGAAAGCCCATGCAGAAAAATTTAGGATACTTAATATTTCAAATGAAGACAGCTTAATAGAATCAAATTTCATTGCTCAGAAAAGGAAAATTATTTTGTAGAGGTATTTCCGAGATTCAGATTTAAGGCTCAATAAGAACAGTATTTTTGGAAGGCCCAAACCCCATAGTCAAGAAAATTTATCACAACATGTATTTATCAGAAGATATTTTATTGGCAACAAATAGAAAATTGTTACTCTCGTTCCCTGATGTTTCATTTTAAAGATAAAGCTTTTCCTTCACCGCTTTTACAGACTTGTAAATTCAGCATTGTAAAAAATTAAAACAAAAAAAAATATTGTGACAATAAATTAAGAAAATATGAGGAGGAGGAGAAAAGCCCAACCCATCATAGAGAAAATGCATTAGAAGCAATAGAAAAGTTATGCATTAGAACTGAAGTATCATATTATATTTTCCTTCCAAGAAAACTTTGGGCGGTTTGCACATGAAATAAAATAGCAGCAAAGAAAAAGGATAAATGCAAGTGCATTGGTGTTCCACTGGAACTTGTTCTTATTAACCAAAACAGTAGTACTCATCAGAATCAATTTTGGGATGTTTATGCAGAGACTGTGAGTCCTCCATGGCAGAAGAATCACTGAACTTGTCCATATCTGATGGGGTTTGGTGACCAGGGACATCATCCACTAAGGTGTCCAAATAACTCCCCACTGATATTCCATCCAGTCCATCACTACAGTCTTGTAAACTGTTACAGCTGCCATGGGGGGATGTCTCCTGACTTTCTAGCAAGCTGCACAGACTTCCACTCAAACTGCTGCCTCTGCTGGCAATGGCTTTCTCTTCAATCATCCATTTGATTGATTCAATACTTTCATTGATGAGGAGGAGCTGGCGCATAAGCTTCACATCAGTGGCTCGGAGATTAACCTAGAAGGCAAAAGTGATAAATTACTTTTTTCATAATCAAGCCAAAGAGCAGGCTTTAATGGATTAAAAGAAAACACACACAAAAAAATTCCAGATTTAATATATAGGACAAATCTATTTCAGTAACTACTAAAAAAGCCTACAAGCAAACAAATAAAAAATGCCAAAACATAGTTACACTAATAATTTCAATGAAGGACAGGCTAGAACCTGTTCAGCCTCCCTAAGTACTTCATTAACAGGACTGCTAGTCAGTGACAAGACTTGTGTGCACACTGGTACAATGCTGTTTAGATGAGAAACACAGCTGCTATGACAACTTCTGGGGACAGCCTTTTACTAATCAGAGAACCAAGACACAAAGCTATTTCTATTTACCATTACTCTAAGCTACTTACATCTACAGACATCTAGGCATTCACCCAAAGTTATCCTCACACCAGCTACTTGGGCAACCTAAAATTCTCAGATGTGCACAATTTGGAAAAAAAACTTGTGGATATTTAACTTCTACTCACACTACTCCCTGAATGGACATGAAAATCTTGTTTAAATGTCTGAGAGTTTAAATATTTAACTTATTGACACTGTAATTTTCAGTTGTTTAAACCCATATTAGATGAAGTTCATAGTTAACCATATTACAGGCATGGAGCAAGCATTTGCCACAGCTAACTAAATAAAAAGTGGACATTACGAACAAACTCCTACTTTCACACTTAATTGTGGTGGTTGATGCAAACACACAGAAACATTACTAATTATTATTAATGCACAGTGGCATATTACAGTGTTACATTTCACAGATATATCTGAGTTAACCATCCTAATGTTTTCCTTAATGAGTAAACTATATAAGCCACTTTTTACATCACTTCAGCTGACAAATAAAGGTGAGACCTAAGGTTTATATTCATTGCTTCCTTCTCTTCGTCTGAAACGTCATAGGATAGGTACTGGGAAAAAAACATCTGTGACCCTGTCTTATGTACCATATTGAAAATTTGAAAGACTTCACTCAACTGAAAAATAAAAAAACAAACAAACAAGTAAGATCTATTACAGACAATAGATATTTTATACAATCATCCAAGTCCACAGCTGTTGTACAAAAAACCAGCACCTGTATTGTTCATACACAATGGACTGGAACAGAATCAGCATTCTTGGGAAGCAAAGACTGTATCTTGTTTTGTTAAGAGTATAATCTGGACATGATCCTTTCCATACTCAGATACCATCTTCTCAGTACCCCAAATTTCACTGACCCGCAACAGTTGCTCAAAAATTAATTTAATGTATTTTTATTCTTTTAGATACCGCAGAAGATTGTAGTGGATCCAGCTGGGACTCTTCCTAGAAGCCAGTATGGTTTTGTTCTCTGTATCTGTGACTAAACCATGTTGGTAGAAATCCAGTGCTTCAGCTCTTGCTGAGTTGTGAGTACAATCAAGGCCTTTTCTGTTTTTAACTCCGCAGCCTCAGCAAATAGATTAGGATTGAGAAAGTTGTTTGGAGTGGACAGAGATGGGAAAGTTGATCAGAATTCAGCAAATGGGTATTTCTTACTGTACAATGTTGTGCCCAGCAATAAAACCTGTGCATTTGA
Organism: Parus major; assembly: GCF_001522545.3. NCBI lineage: Eukaryota > Metazoa > Chordata > Aves > Passeriformes > Paridae > Parus > Parus major. The sequence goes on along the minus strand of NC_031799.1, from coordinate 30,097,378 downwards.
TCTTTCCTATACAGCTGCTGCTTGGAGGCTGACTTAGTCTACTGGTGGGAAATGGTGTGTTACTAACTTTGCAACACTTGTTCATTTAATCTATTTCCTTCATTTTTTAAACTGTGTTTATTACAATCTAAGTTTTTCTCACTTTTGTTCTAATTTTCTCCCCCGATCCCACTGGAAGGGCAGTTGGTGGGTGCTTAGTTACTGGTCAGGGACAACCTAACGCAAAGACATTACTTTGCCAGCAACAGACTGCCTTGTGTAATTGACACACGTATTCCCAGCTTCCTTTCCCAGTCCCCAGAATGACTTCTGAATTATTCTCAATCCAGTATCACAAGATATAACACAGCTAATCTGGTATTGTGCAAAACAGCTCTACCTACCACTCAAAGTTTTAACAATACTGCCCATCTATCATTGTTTCAGAAGCGAGGTTATGAAAACAGATTGACCATTTTGTAGTTCTCCTGCTCAAGCCAATTCCTCTACTCTAACCAATAAATCACTATAAACCATTTGCTCGAAAACTATGCTGTCATGAAAGCAGTAAATTACCCAACTTCTCAAACGCAACTACAGACCTCAGTAACTTGAGTATAAACATGCTCGGAGACAAGTTTCCCAAAAGGCTGATTAAGAAAATGTTTAACAGAACTAGCACCTACATGACTCAAATGAAACAGCCCCTTTTAGATAAAGCAGACATCGCATATATTTCAGATTCAGTTTAGGAAATAATTTTTTTCTCTAAATACAGCAACAGCTTCAGCATTTTTGTGGAACAGCCTTACTGGAAGCAATTCTTTGCATTCTTGAGTACTAGAGTAGTCCTCCTCCGAGCTACCATGTCATTCCAAGGCTCCCATATCAAGAGTGTGCTTTTCCTAAAGCAAATATGAAGAAGTAGTTTAACAAGTGTCATCTTTCTTTAATATGGTTTACTTCATCATCTGTTTGGAAACACAAAAATGTCAAAATGACATTTTTTTTCCCCTTATGTGCTTTAGCACAGACACAATCACATTAGCTTTTACTCACTTATGTAGCTGCAACCCATTTATCTTGGAAGTTTTTGGAGTATACAGGCTGGAGTGTTTTTGGAGTAAACAAGTCAGTCCAAGATGATTCAGCTAGCAGGACTAAACACAATAAAATCTCACCATGCTTGACAGCTCCATTTGTTATGCACAGTAACAGGTGCATTTCAGGAATAATCTAAACACTGTATCACAGCTAATAAAGGCTTTTTAGAACAATTTTTATAGGTGTTCTTCTAGTTAAAGTTAGAGCACAGGACTACCATAGGGAAGGTGTGTGTTATTATGGATCAGTCCTCAGCAAAAAACTTATGGTGTATAAAGAAAACTACAAGAAAATGAAAACTAATTTCCTGTTACAGGTTAACTTTTATATATTTTTGCTCAGTTTTGCTCTGTGTATTTGCGATAGTGCTGATCACAGGAAGGATACTCAATACTTAACATTAAGAGTTAGTCACAGCCAGAGAAAATGAAATTAAAGTGACAGGATCTTTTCAAGCAACACATTCTGGTAGCATAAATGCACAGATTAGTGTTCAGACAGAACCAGAACTTTAATCTGGAAGGAACAGCTGGACTAAACACCTGTCTGTGCCTCCCTCTTATTAACTGCTGTTCTAGCAAAATATTTCTTCCTTTCTTTTGGTCTTCTGTAATAATACATACAACATTGTCATAATTTATTCAAGAGTATTGATATATATATATATATATGTGTATATATATATATATAGATATAAGGGCTTTTGTGTATGTATATATGCAGAGAGATACACAAATATTCCTGCTATTTTTATATACAATGCATTGTTTTTGATAAAGAACTTGACTAGGTCATTGCTTTTAGAAAAAAACTCTTAATGACCAGGACTGCTAACAAAGACAATTACCGCTTCCTGGCAGTCACCCAAAGTAGTGCATTAGCTGTCCCTAGCCTGATCACTTAGTGTGTGGATCAAACTCACAAATGTAGTCACAGTTCCAGCAAAACAGCCTTGTGTTTTGCTGCTGCACGTTCTGCAGACATAGCTTCCAGTCAGTTCCAAACAGAGTGGGTCACCTTCCCCTCCAGAAATGGCAAAGCTAAAATGTCTGTTAAATGTCTGCACTTCTAATCTGCACAAGCTATTTGAAACTCTAATTTCTTCCTTTTAAATTCCTGGATTCACATAGTGCTTCTTTTAACTACAGGAACTCTGCAGGAATATTAATGGCAACCATAAAACATAGTTTGAGGAAAAGTTATCCATAAGTTTATTTAAATTGTTTCAGTTCCATTTTTTTTTTTTTCTCAACACTTTTCTATTTTGTGCTATAAAGAGTCTACTAGCAAAAGGAAAAGAAGTGAGTGAACCTAAATAATAAGGTATTCTTTCCAGGACATGTCTTTTAGCAGACCACAGTGAAGTAAGTCCTCACAACAGACAACATCTTATACTTACAACATAATGGATTCAGGGAGCTATTTAAGTCACTCAGATGAGAAGCTCTGCCCTGCACAGAATCTCAAGACGAATCTAGGGTTGGCTGCTCTGAAATCTGCGCTCTAAAACATCTTGAGATCTTGAGTTTGGACACAAATTCCATAATACATGGAAGAGGATGGAAGCAATAACAAAATACAGTACTCCCGGGAAAGCCCCTCAGAGGTTCAGGCTTGGGAAGACTTGCAGAAGATAACAAACATGTGGAGAGGTTAGATGAAACTAACTGCAGCCAATTCCATCTATTGCTAAACACTACCATACCCCCATCTCTATCACACTTTTTACAAAAAGAATTTCAAACCAGTAGAACTTTTCCATACTAAACAGGTATACATGACCACTATGGTTCAGGAGTATTAATGCTACTATTGTTTCCATTTCCTAGGATGTGTCAGAGATAGCCTCCTGCTTTTCTATTCAATGTCTTCCATTTCCCATATCATTTAGGATGAAGAGCTTGCTAGCTATGCCTACCACCCCTTTCATTTTTAACAGGGAGATTACCTCATCTTTTCATAAAATAGTAAATTCCATCAATTAATTTGAGATGCAATTAAAAAAAAATCTAACAATCAATTTCCAAATAATAATTTGTTTTGCATTCTGAGATATCTCATTTTCAAAAAAGTCAACCTTATTCCACTTTCTACTGGTGCTACTTTTACTATTACAAACACTCCATAACAGCTTTTAAAGTAACTAAGGAAATTAATTTACAAAGCAAAGATGAGGGTGAGGAAAATAAAACAGTGACTGGCAATTACTCAAGTCATATCAAGATACAAATATAGTAAGAAGATATATAAGGATAAAAAAAATGATCAATAAAACCTCATCAACTAATTCTGTGAGACCGTAACAAGCTAAAATACCATAAGCAACTTATTCAAAATCCAAAATTCAGGATATGTTAATTCAAGCGTTATTTAACTGCAGTCACCAAGCTAACAAGTTTACAACAGGGGTAAATCTGGTGACAGACAGGATTTTTTAATCAAGGATGAAGCACACCATTTGAAGGTGAGCAAGCTCGAAGTGATACCAGAACAGCTTCTCAACATCACTGAGTAGAAGACATGCTCTTCTTTTTCCCATTTAACATGTCTAAAATAAAATAAAACCACAAATAACAGATAATGTCTGCTCCTTTAACACACAGGATGATTAATAGGCTGTGCAGGACCTACATCCTACTTAAATGAAAACATATGCATGTGCATGTCTTTAAACTTCTTGCCTGCTTCTAAATTGTCCCACTGATTCAAGGTGTTTACATTGGTTTCTTCATATAATTGTGCTGCTTTAGGCAATGGTATTTCAGGATCAAGATGAAAAGAATTAGAATGCCTAGGCTGACTTCTGAATTTGAACTTCTCTTGAATTTGAATCTTCAGAATCTCCTGTTAAAAATGCAGGGAGTTTTACAAGACAGAGAGTAAGAAGGCAAGTTTACTGTCATCAGCTGGAAGACATCTTCTACATACCAGTGGAACAGTAACTTCTTGGGGGAATGTGCCACATATACTCCACAGCAAAGCCAACTAACTGGTAAATTCAGACACCACAATAATTCAAGCTAACCCAACCAACCTGACTGAAACTCTGCATGAGCTCTCTTAAAACAGTGGACCAAAGCCTGGCAAACAATGAGGCTATCAGAGTCAAGGTAGGAACATGCTACAATGTTCATCATTATGCCCTGTGTCTCTGACTGTGATTTACTTCACACTGATTTAGCTGAACTAAATTTCAGTCAACAATGATACATGTAGATAAACAGCTTTTTCTGCATCTGGTTTCTTTCAGCACGGACTTGTGTTATTATGTATTGCTGTATTATTTTCCCATTTATTTTCTCCTGGTTTTTAGGCTTGTGCTAAGCTTCAGACAATGAGGGAGCACATACATAAAGCTACGTATATACAGAAAAGTTAATTTATGTGATCCATTGTTGATTTTTAGTTAAAATTTGTTCTTCTACTTTCTTTCAGCGAAGTGAGCAACTTACACTGACCTTTCTCAGCTATACTTCATAATGAGTCACAATAAAAACATTGTGGCAGACCAGAAGTTTTGATTACTTAGTTTTTGACTTCTTTTGCAAGAGATTGCAAGAGGAGTCAAAATTTATACTCTTGCATCCCTTGAAGACTCTGTAATTGTTAAAACCCTCATATATCAGATATTATAGGTAGCATTCATTACAATCGCTGAACTCCCAGCTGCTCATAAAAGTGAGTAGTCTGCACCCTGTGCTACTTTAAACAGAGGCTCTAGCCTAGTTACTGTCCTGCTGCAGTTCCTGCATTTCCACTGCAATCCTTCACCATGTCCTTGAAGTAAATATTTCCAGAGGTCCATCTGTAAAATTTGGGAGTCATGTAACACAGCTTTGGTAACAGTGACTTTTAACTAGGACAAAGACAGACCTTGTGATTCCACAAAAGGATTTTATTGTAAGGAGAACTGACCAACCCATTAGCTAAATCAAGGAAGTGGGCAGATCAGGTCTGAGCCACCACTGGAATAATGCAGGAGAACACACCAAAATAATTAGGAAGCAGAGCAACTTCATGAGACAGCAAGTTAGTTCAGTAGGCAATGAAATTAAATAACTCAATGAGCAGGCTTCAAGGACATTTCTTGCAAATACATGAACAAAATATTATGCTAATATGGTTATCATCTGATACAGGAAATTACCATTCTGGCAATTTAAATTTCTCTTTTAACACCCTATTTTAATATTTTAATTTTATGTATACTAATTGTTTCCCTTATGCTCGACAGGAAAATACATACCACCAGGTTGAGCAATTGTTTAGTCATATTATCTGTGGGGGGTGGGGGGCAGAAAAAGTGAATCTCATGGCCTTTTTTCGCTGCCTTGAAATATGCATAGTCCTTGTCTGGGGAGTATGTGTGGGCCTGCCAAGTGCATTAACACCATTGATAATAAAATATCAGTGATTAGGATGAATCATTTGATCAGTAGGATACATTTTTTCTTTTAACATTATACTGTTTGAGGTATCTTGTATGCCTAAATGGCTTGAATGTAATAAGAAATTCCCAGGGGGGAAAGTATATTTTTGTTTGTTTTAGTGTTTTGGCCATCTCTTTATTTGATTGTGAAAAGGAAGAAACTATTTAAGTATCTCCTACACAGATATGGCAATAATTGTCATAAAAAAATATAATTTACAAATGAGAGCAAGAAGAGGGAAAAAGAAAAGTTATTTACTTTTTAGGTTCTTATTTCCTCACCTCTTGTCCAAGTAAAACAAATGTTAAATAAGCTCTTTAAATAAATATAAGTACCACAGAATTCAAAGAGAGAAACATCCAGTCTCAGAAGGATGAAAAATATAAAAGGAAAATCCTGACTCTTTTAAAGTTTAGTTGAATTAACATGAAAGGGTGCAGTGACAAAATAGGGATTTGCAAGGAGGAAAAACTTCTAATGCTGCTGGAAAGTTTTATTGAATGCTTCCATTCCATTCCATGACTCGTACTACTGTCATAAAAATCATCATCTGACCTTAGAAATGTATCTACTATGACAAAGGTGAACATGTCCAGAACAATCCATAATATGGACCCACATATGCTGACAGACAAGATAACTCCACTGCAAACATTCAGGTCAATATGAAGCTACAACATTTGGCTGTGAGTGTCAGAAAGTGTTACAGCAGATGGACGATCACAGCATCATTATAAACTGTTCTGGACACCAGCCACAATTCAGGACTGCATGTGTCTTCTGACCAACCCGAAACAGCACTGGGGCAAAAGAACATATCCAATGTTTTTTTGGGTTTTTTTTTGCCACTGGATATCACTCTCTGCCTCATTTATGTTTGTCTTGACCAAAACATAGTCTTAGAAACACTACACAAAAAAAATGAAAAAATATAATAACCACTTCATACCTGTTCATCCCTTCAAAATGAATAACAATACTGGCATTATGGAAGTATACTCAAAAGCATATAACTTAAAAAAAAAAAAAAAGAAAAAGATAATGGTGTTTGCTTACAGGTATATTCAAAGTTTGAAAATATTACCTTTATAGAGATAACAGTAAAGTTTGGAAACATTTTAAAATGTAAAAAATACCCAGCCAAAAAACCCAACAACAACCCTCAAAAAAAACACTCATCAAAACACCCAACTCATTTTGTAAAATCACAACTGAGATACAACAACAGTAATACTGGGGAGAAATCTGGAATCTCTTGAAATTCAAGTCTGCTTTCAGAATACCACTGGAGAGAATTTAAAAAAAAAAAAATCTTTGTCTAAATCTCTCCAGAATTCAAAATGGATTTAGTTTGAAACAATTCTGTTTTCCTGGAGATGGGGTATATCCTACTGAAAGCATATTTTTAATCTAACAATCAAATCTCTAGTAAAGGCAACCTGCAGTCCTATTTACTGAAGGTTTATCTGGGTAAGAATAAAAAATAACTTCAAGACAGCTTTGGTATTATATGTGCTGCTGAAAATTATTTAGTAGTCCTAGAAACTGATTTGCTGATCAGTGGTGTTTTTCCCCTATTGAAACATAATGAGCGTTATGTTTGAAAAAAAATTAGTCTCTTAAAAATAAGGAGTTTTGTTTAAGTTTTGTTATGGTCCCTACACAGTCTGGAAGCACTAGCAAATCTGAGGTCTTTCAGATAACATCAAGGTGGCTATTTTGAGTCTTTCACACAAAAACACTTCTAGCAAGCTGAAATACAGCAATTGGCCAGCGAGCAGGCTGTTGAGAACTACACCAGCTGCAACTTTTGAGCCCTTTTTGGCTCAAAACACCACAGACTCCTTTGTATCCCACAGAACATGCCTCAGCTGTTCATTCTGGAAGTCACAAGGTGTGATTATCAATGTATATTAACAATTAAATAAAGACACATCCTATGCTTCCAGGCAAGGATATGAGAAGGTAGTAAAAGTATTAAGTCATGAACTGTCAACTTCAAGGCAAAACCAAGGTACTCTAGGCAACATTTTATTTCCATGTTATTTGTTCCCTTCTCTGACCAATAACTATTATCCACACCATATAGTGCAGTCCTCAGCTTCTCCTACACCACTCTAGCTCGTCATATTCCTCTTTTTATACTCAAACCTGTTCTCAGCAAGTATTTCTATACAGAAGAGCACTGGGGCATTTTGGTGTGATTCTAATTCAGCCAAGAATATTAATCATAGCTATCAATGCAGTTATCAGATGGATGAGTAACTTTAGAAGGAATCAAGGTCATTGCTTACATTTCCCATTTCTTTTCCTAGCTACTAAGCTAGATGGGGAGCAAAAATAAGGCGCAGGATTTGCAAAACCTGGCAAGGGAAAGACAAATATGGCCTTTGTGAATAATCAAGGGTAACCTGATTAAATGAAAAGAACTAGTCAAGGAAAACACAGCAGATTCGGACTAGAGATGTCTTCTTAGAAGTATTTGAAAAGGGCTGGCAACAGCTCTTCTGAAGTAATTTTGTCATTAAACTTCATCAGAGTACAAATTAATAAAAATGAAGGAGAGAAATTACAAAATATTAAAGACCATAGTGTTTCTTTGGTTGCATTTTCTTTCTTGTCTGAAATGGGTGGACTGATGCTCTGCACTGGTGAATGCTTAAATAGCTTTATGAAGTTACCATCACAGAAGGGTACCTCATCTGGCTATGGGGAAAACAGCAACTGTGCCTTCACTCCCCTGCCTCTGTCACAGCAACCAGTGGCAGGTGCTAACAAAGAACGATGTAAATTCCACAGGACCCTGAAGAACACCACTGTCGCTTTGGTATGCTAGTAGTATTGCTCTTCTCTTGGAAAGAGGCTTTCTTCTCTCTCTGCTGTAGCAGGAGTTACAGTTTTCTCCTACAAACCTGTAACATTAGAACCCTGCCATACAACACCACTTGAAATAAAAAATACTTCATTGCACTGCACAATTGTGCCAAGACATGTGGACAAGCCATTAACATTCACAGTGGTTGAAATAGCCCTGTGAAGGCAAAATGCAGCTGAAGTCACAGAATAGGAAAAGTCCTGTAAAATATATTGTTCTGCTTCATATTTGCTCCTCTCATAGCTGTATAGTTTTGAGAAGACCAGAAAAATAGTCTAAAGTTTACAATGTCTCCTTGAATGACTTCCTTCTCCAAGTTGTCATGTTTTTGTGCAGACCCATCTAAATCCCATTAGTCAGAAAACCTTCCTGCCCCTGGAAAGGATTCCTCAACACTAAAACCAACATTAACCCCCTACATTGCCACTATTTTATTATTAAACACTTTGCTCTAAACATGCACCATTTGCCTTTGTCTAACAAAGAAAATGGTCTGTACTAGTAGTGGCCAAACTCCACCCTTTCAAACAGGCCTTTCCTAGGCACTCCTATAAAGGTACATACTAATCTCCTGCTCCAGGAAGAACACTAGATATTCAGAATCAGAGAAGCACAGAAGAGCTGGGGTTGGAAAGGACCTCTGAAGATCTAGTCCCACATCACTGCTACGGCAAATTGAACAGGACTGAGTCCAGGCAAGTTTTAAAAATTTCCAGATAGGCAGACTACACAACCAGAAAGCTTGTAGCTTGTTCTGGCTTCCAGACACCCTCAAATAAATAAGCTTTTCTTATTTGGATGGAACCTCATGTATTTCAGTTGGTTCTCATTGCCCCTTGTCTTCTCACTGTGCCCACTAAAGAGAGTCTGGTCCCATCTTCTTGACAGCCACCCTTAAGATATTTGTACACAGTGAAAAGATCCCTGTACAGCAGTCTCCAGGCTAACTTGGGCCAGTTCCTTCAGCCTTTCCTCCTAAGAGAGATGATATTCCATATCCCTAGTCATCTTTATAGCCCTAAGCTGGACCAGCTCTCCAGTAATTCCTTGTCTTAAACTGGAAAGCCCAAAATGGATCCCCAAACAGCACGCCAGAGATAGCCTTACCAGGGCTGACTAGGGGTCAGGTATGTACATAACTTTCACTAGTTTTCTAAAGAGGTGGCTAAACAATACAGATACTATTCGTCTTTCCACAGAAATGCTTCATATTTTCCTCCTTGGCGCCAGGACTGTTTTTTTCTAGTCATTTATAATTACTGGAAGGATCAAGGTCTGAGTCTGAAGTTTTTAAATTAAAAAGTCTTTTAAACTGAATATTAAGAAAGTCATGTACAATGTTTGCTGTATCTCATAAACAAGTGTCTGAGCTAACAAAAGCAGTGCAACTACCTCAAATACAACACCTCTTTAAACAAATGGAAATTCTGTAGGCAGAGAGGGAAAAAAAAAATACAAAGCAACCAAGCTGCTCTATTTTTGTTTCTACCTTGGGGTAAATATGCATGAGCTTGGAAACACTCACTGCACTATAGTTCTTGGATGTGTTTCCTTCTGTACCTATGGAGGGGCAGGTTTCATAGCCAAACCAGAATGCAGTAAAATGGATCTTCCTCTGGAAGCATTTGAGTCATGAATGCAGCTGATAACTAACAACAGTGAACAAAATCACAAATTATGCCAGTAAAGTGTTTATAGAATCTGAAACTCCCAGTAGTTAAATAGCAATTTACCATTGTTTTAAAGTCACTAAATGTTTTCACTTCATCTGATGCTGCACCCAGCAGGGCCATACAGCATTGAGAGTTTATTGTACAGCACATGAATGAACGAATGAATACACGAATGAAACATTCGGTAACTTCTCCTGAAGCTTAGCTAGTTTGTGTTTACAGTTAATTATGTTAATTATAAAATGTGCCATTCCATTCTCTTGACAAACTGAAAGTGTTAAGAAAGGCTAGCTTGGTGGAGAAAGATGAGGACTGGATTGCTGAGGCCAGGGCTGCACTGGTGTACAAGTATGCTATTCTCCATGTTTATGGAAGCTCTAGGCGAGTTTGCATATCCTGAAAAAATGGAATAGCTGACTTTATATACTTATAGACCTGACATATATATACTCTCTAATGTCCTTCCTTATCCTCTTTTATGGAAGAAGAGAAACCTCTTTGAGAGCTACTTAAAGAGGGGAATCCTCAGACACATTTTATTCTACACGCTCATCTTCAGGCAGGCACCAGAAGGACTGAACCACAAGAACAAGCGACCTGTGAAATAAATGACCATCCCAGTATCTTTCTAGATTTGAAAAAGCTTGAAAGCTTGAACTGTGTTGTTTGTATCTTTCAAGGATGTAATATAAGATGGCTTGTAGACCCTCTGGATGTGTTTTGGTCACTCATTTTGGTCACCCTCCAGATTAGGGCTGCTTCCAGCTGCTTACCACAATTTCTTCTACCATGGGAAAAAGCTTATAATTAGAAGCCACATTTAAAGGAGTAAGGCTGGATAACAAAGGCTGTGAGTCTGTCTTAACAACAAAAATGTTTCCCTTTTATTATGAGATTGTCTGTAACTGTCTGAAGTTCTTCATATTTACAAACATTAAACTGAGAACCATCTTGTAGAACTGTTTACATACAGTAAGTATAACTTCCATGTTTATAAAAGCAAGTTAAATCCATCAGAGAAATTACACTCCATTTAATTGAAATGCAATTGCTTTTCAACAGCTCAGATCCTGTCTTTTTTCCTCCTGTAACTTCATGTTCATTTGCTTCAGATTCCAGTAACCAGCCCCCCTTCCAGGACATGGACAGAAATTAAACACATGGAAAATAAACATGTCCACTGTGGAAAGTTTAGTAAGTTTTGACCTTGAGGATAGAGAACAGACAAATAATCTAGTAACCTTTAAAACATTAATTGAGAATGCATTCTATTTCTTTTACTATTTACTGTTAGGCAAAAGAAAGTATTGAAGAGTAGAAATGCACTTGTTGGCCATCACCTCTACTTAATATATGTATTTGGCATTGTGCATTTCAAGCTTTTTCTACTCATATACAAAAGGTAGTTTCAAATTGTTGTTGTCATAAGTAATCACATAAAAGAAAGCATCCACACAAAATTACAATGATCAAAGGGCTGGAAAATCTGCTGTAAGAGGAAAGACTTAAGGCAATAGGCCTTTTGTCCCTAGGGAGGTTTTGGGGATAGGAGTATCCCCTCACAGCATTCCAGTAATTTGGGCTGATACAAAGAGGACCAGGAGAGCTAAATACAAGCTCATTTTTTTTGCAGTGAAGACAATCAATGATGACAACATCCTCCCCAGTTACATGGCTGAGGTTTTCAGGATGGACAGGGCGCTTGACAATGTCAGCCAGACTCCCTTTCCTTTGAAATGTGAAATCAGATGGTTTTCTGAAGTGACTTTATGGAATAGCCCTTCCATCCCAGGTTATAATATGAAAGCCATGCTGTTATGCTGATTTCATCAAAAAGGTAATAATCTATTTGCTAAAAGTTATCATAAACTGTACAACTCTGTGCAGAAGTAGTTTAGTATTCATATCATTTCATTACAAATTGTCAGGAATCAGACTTCAAAAATCAACTTCAATGATTCTTCCATTCTTGAAAAAATAACCAGGAAGGAATAATGAAATTATAATACATATTCTCTGAAATAAAAGCTGGCAAAAGGCTCACAGTACATGGGCAGTCTAACTGGAAGTCTTGACTGTAGTATCCCTGAAGCTGCTGTGATGATTCACACCAGACAGATACATGTGTACTGAAGTATCTCACACTGATGCTGCTCCCTAAGGTACCAGCAACATTTCATGGACTATAGGCCATGCAGCATCTAATAATGTAACCACATATTCATCTGTACTTCCTGAGGACTAAAACCCTTCAACAGCTTCTATAGGTGAGCAAGGACAGACAGACAGACATAAGCTCTGACTACAACATCGAGATGTTCCGCAATTCAAATCCTTCTGCCAGCCACAAAGTGAGATTTGCCAGTCAAAACATATGTTTAAATATGCATCAGTTAAAATAACCTTGGTCACCTCATCCTTCCAGAGATGATATGAAAAGATGGAAAACATGGCAAAGTTCTGGCACTGTAATTAAGCTGCAATTTTTCCTTATTAGACTTATTTTCCCTAAGGATCAATCTACAACTCCGTTTTAACGTGAGTCACTGTTATGATCACTGCCTAATCTGCATTACATGCAAAAATTAATAACTCCTCTACTACATCATGCAGATTGGAGGGTAAGGAGAGAACTTGCTAACAATGTACAGGATTCCTTTCTCAGTGAACTTCAGGAGGACTTGGGGAAATAAGTTAATTTCTATTTCTGTATGCCTTCTCTGTAGGTCTAAGAGCCTCATTTCAGAGATTCACTGAGTAATGCCTCATTAAGAAACAACGGTTAATCAAACTCTCCTGCGAAGTTTTTGAGGCTTTGCCACTAGTAGTTTTATATTTAAGATTTTATCTTCAGTCAAGTTTTTAAGCAAAAATTACAATTAATCTAATAAAAAACCAGCATCTGATACACAGCTTTGCATTGCAGATCTTGGCTTCAGTTAAGACAACTGATGTTATCATACAAAATAGTGAATGTAGCAGCCTGTACCTACAGCATATGTTAAAAGAGGTATTTCAAGTCACAGTTGTAGACTTTTTTTAAATCAGTCCTTCAAAGAAACTAATAAATGTAGATCCCCTGCAACTGTGGATCTAATAAATCTAAGCAAATATGAAGTTTATCAGACTCTTTAGAACTGCTAGAATAGGGTTTAACAGCTCTGCCCTTCAACCTGAACCTTCATTATGTGCTAGGGATGGTTAAAAAAACCCCCCTAAAACGAATTAAAAAAGCATGAAGAAAACAAGACAAACCAAACCATTGAAAACACTAAGAAGGTCTGCCATTGTAATGATCACATTTGCCTTAACTACAGTCTCATTTTCTAACAGATCAATGTTACTTGCCTTTAAAAAATAGTTATACTAAAATTGAACTAGAAGAAAAAAGAAGAAGAAAACTAATGAGTTAGCACGGGAATATGCCTCTATCTCAAATGGCTTTAGCCTAAATCTGGCATACTCAGCTCCTTGAAAATGGGATTGCTTCAATTACTTTATCCTTCAGTCTAAAAACTGCGGCACTCACTTATAACCATTTGGATGTTCAGACTCACAGAATTTGATTCTCAGCAGTGTTCACTGGAAGAAATATCATTAGATGTTCCAGCATTGCCATACACCCCTCAACTCCAAGACACAGCTTATCTTTTCTGCCTTTAATATTTTTATGGAAAACATTTTTTATTATTATATGTAATGCAGGCTATACTGTATTTATATTTCTAGCCTGCAAAGGGACATTAAAGAGCTGATTTTGTAAACCTTTGAATTAAAAGGAAAAAAACCCACCCAATCTTTTTCTTTGAGTGTTAAAGAAAATTTCCCTTTGAGTAACCCAAGAATTTGTGAAAGAGAAATGAGGCTTTAAAGCAGTATCATTTCATGCTGCAGAATGAGCCTCACAGATTATTTACTGCAGTGAAGGTGCTATGTGTTGAATGGTGACTTCAGGACCATGGTACACTAGAAAAAAGGCTGCAGCTAGAAAGGTTTATCATCAATTCCCAAAGAGAACATTCCACCTATAAGACCACAGGAAGAAAGATCTTAACAGTAACACTGTGACAAATTTCATACTGAACCAAGGGTCAGATAGTGGGAAGTATTCATTCCACACAAATTTGACCAGAGCACAGTGTTTTGACTCATGCTGGCAATTACATTTTGCTTCTCCTCTAATTTATGGCCTCTTAACTCAAAGGTTTTCAGGATCCAATGTAGTCTCCACCATGGCCTTCATGGGAAAATGGAGGATAAGAAAAGGGAAGTGAACCTGACCAAGCAGGTCTGTAGTTCAAGAATGAGACTCTGTGTGCTTTGTGTGTGATCCCAGTGACCATTAGTAAAATCACGCTTGAGGTAAAAATAACCTCTTTTTGAACAACAAAAGAATCTTAAAGAGCACGGAAAAGCCTCAAGTGCTTCACCCAGCAGATGGACAAGTTGCCACATACACCCCACCTATTTGTCAGTTACTGTAGCTCACAGTCAAAACCGGCATTTCCAAGCCAAATAAAAGAAGGACCTGAATAACCTTGTCTTTTATGTGTTTACAGAAAGTTTGTCCCAAGTCTACAACAAGCAAATAAAAAAAGCAAAGGTAGGTCTATTCAAAATCCAGTGAGTGGGATGTACTATGCCATCACAGTACAACTACAAAAAAAGAAGTTTAATGGATGACAATTACTTTTCTAAGCTTTTAGTCTGTTCCACTGCATGCTGACTACCACAGCATCTACAGACTACTCTTCTACATGTCCAAGACCTCCTATGCCTTGCAGCAATGCCAAAGAAAAATGCATTAGAAAGAGGTGTGAAATAAGAAAATAGAGGTTTTGGCTCAATTTTAGAAATGAGATGCAGTAAAAAAGAGGACAAACATAGAAAGGAAGCACAATTTTCACTCGATATTGTCCTTAGATTTATAAAATATGTCCACTAAGAAAACTGTAGAGGTGAAAGTGACAGATTAAGAAGCTGAAGAAACCCTTGGGGTTGGGGAAAATCCTGAAAATTCCAGAGACTAGAGAAAAAAAATCCAGGAAGGTAATTCACTTTCACACTCTGGATTACAAAAAACAGCTGACAGCATGAAAAATGTACACACAGGGTACTAATATTTCACCAGTCATTGTACTGGTGGTTTAATGGGCACATACAGACCAGAAGTCAGATGGGAAGAAGATTATAACTGAATTCCTCTTACACAGCATGAGAAATTAGTTCAGATAAGAAAAGTCACTCAGTCATTGAAGTGAGGAAAAACAGGAGAGGTCAAGGCTTTTGGGACTAAAACATGTTTATGCTTAGGGAAGGGAGAGAAAAGAGACAAACTGGATGGGGGAAGGAAGAAAAGGCAAAAGGAAGGCTGTCACATGAAATTTGCAAGTGTGAAGTAAGTAAAGAGACCAAGTTGAAAGGAAAAGGTGATATGGACAATTCACTCAGGTCCCCCTCCCTTCATAGACCTAGCTGTCTTGACATGTAACAGTCCTGCCAAAAACTCTGGCTGCCTTACTTATTTCCTTCGCAGTCTGACATTCCATACATTATAAGCCACCTGCAGATCATTGTACTACAATTGTGCAAGTTTAAAATTAAAATAAGCATGAGATAAACAATGTGGTACTCAATATTAAAACTGAAATTCCCAGTGATCATTACCTTAAAATCACAGAATAGCTTCAGTTGGAAGGGACATGAATGAGACCATCTCATTAAAGACCATCTAGCTCCAACCTCCCTGCCATGGGAGGTGACACTTTCCAAATGACAACACAAAGGCATCCACAATGTCTCTGGGCAACCTGTTTCTTACCCTCTGAGTAAACAACTCCTTCCCAACATCTCAGAATCTATCCTCTTCCAGATTAAAGCTGTTCCCCCTCATCCTGTCACTCTGTGCTGTTGTCAAAAGTCCCTCTCTCCAGCTTTCTTCTTTGGCCTGGTCTAGTCTGAAAGGTGGCTAAAAGATCTCCACAGAATACACTGATAGTTTGATTTGTGGAGATCTCTTAAACAATATGAAACCATAAAACAGCAAGTGTAATTTATGAGTTTCATCTCAAGTTTAACATTACCATCTTGGCTATTAATTCTTAGAATATCCCAGCACGCTTACTCTTTAAAAACCCCTTACAAACCCACACACCTATGTACCTGTATGTGGCACTGCAGAGGAACTTGTGGCATGGAACTGCACTCATTCACACAGAACAATATTATTTACTGTAAATGTTTGAGTTCCAATATTGTTACATGAAGTTATCTCAACACGTTGCCAGAAAAATCACCATCCCACCCTGATCAAATTTCATCCCATTTTCAGGTAAGCTTACGGGCAGGAGCAATGTAAAGAACTGCTACTAAAAAATGTCTTTTGGGACCCACATAACACTTACACGCCAATAAAAGTGGAAGCTATGCCCACATATCTGAGGTGCCCTGCATTGTCAAGATCACGCGTGCTGAGTGTTCACTCATCACTTGGTCACTTGCTCGCAAAGAGCTTCCTTTTGGTTTGTCTTAGAAAAAATTAAGCCAGTTTTATGGCACCATTTTGTGGCAAAACAAATTTATTGAGATGATTTTGATTACTGTGATGATACAGGGAACATCCTAAGTAGGACAAACACCTGCACTAAAGTATTAGAGTATCTGAACTACATAGAGCATGGTCCCATCACAAACCACAGGCAAAAGAAAATATACCATTCAACCAAAGTATAAGTAGTTGTTTTTTCAAGAATTACTCTGCATCATCTGCAGCCTGTTTGGAACTAATTAAGTCTCTGTAGATTAAAGTCCTGCAATCAAGCCCCTGAACTCCAGGCAAAATTTCCAGCCCGAAAATATCCTGTGCGTCTTTAGGTGTTAGTCACGAGCAGGAAACAGGTGCAATGCAGAAAATGCAGTTACAACATCGGGAAAGTAGTGCATTATTTCGTTTATTGGTACTCCAGCTTTCAGTACTCCTAGCGAGCTGACAGGAACAGAAGCCAACTACGAGTCCCTGGCGAACTGCCCCGCTGGGAGGAAAAGAGCCGACAAGTCCCTCGCTCTACGCCGCACGGACAAGCGGCCTCGTGTTCTCCCGGCCGGGAGCAGAGCCCTCGCTGCCGCCCGGGGGATGAGCTCTCCCGGGGGCAGGCAGCACCTCCTTCCCGCGGCGGGGCGCAGTCCCCGTCCCGGGCCGCGGCGCTGCGGAAGGGCTGCGGCCGCCGCCGGCTACTCACCATCTCCTGCCTCAGCAGCTGAAGTTTCGTCTCCA
>NC_031799.1:29958439-30079283 GCF_001522545.3 Parus major | reverse complement strand
GAAGGGAAGGGAAGGGAAGGGAAGGGAAGGGAAGGACTAGAACTAGGAAAATAAATAGGAAAAGAAAAAGAGGGAATTGAAAACAGAAAAAGAATCACCCCTTCTAACAGGAGCATAAGTACAGTGTGAATGGTATTCCCAGTCATCAAACATATTTTATTGCAGACAAGTGCATTTCTCCCAGTCCCCCTTAATATTTCTGCTATTTTTTGTCCCGCTCTTCTTTAAGAAGCAAAGCTTGCAAGCTGAGTCAGTTGCTTCATCTGATATCAAGGCACATGTTGGCTGTGCAGGTAGAAGTACTGGATGTCTCCTGTTGCTCCGTGTCCCACGATGTTCCTTGTCCCATTGCACTGAAAAACATTTTGGGCACTAAAGTACGAATAGCTGTGTCTGTGGAGGTACAACTGACACATGTCAAGGGGGTTGAGAAAGTGAGGCCAGCCACTCCTGGTGTTAGATTCTCTATAACAACTAGAATCACAAATAGTGGTGTGGTGAGCTTGGGAAAACAAAGTGTTTTAACAGCAAAGGGGATGTTTTTTGGTGAAATAATTTCATCAGTACTTTAACAGCTAAGATTTATTATCATGGACCTTTACAAGGGTTTAGTACTGTCAAGTAAAAAATCTGCAGATGTGTCTGGTATCTTAAAGGTGCATTGGTTTTAGACTAGGACCCTTATTTTATCACTATAACCATCTGGAAATCCTGTGTGAGAGGCATATGAAAAGATATTTATTTCTCTCATATTTGTCAAAAATATTTAATTCATATGACAAAAAATCCATTTGTATTCTTTTCAGAAAAGAAAGCCATAACCAGCTGCTCACACCAAATAAGAATCTGCCTTCTTACTGCCACCAGCCCCAAATATTTCCTGAAGTTCTATTTTGATTTATTGATATTTACTGTCTAGCTTCTATATAATCCCATGTTAATACTGATTTATGCCATTCTGTAAATTAGTAGGGTTCACACTGAAAGCTCACACCTCTGTGTTGTTAAGTAAAAGTTTACGTTCCACACTGAACTGTAGAACTTCGTTCTACAAGCAGCATCCTATAAAAAAGGTCATGATTCAACTGTATTCAGACTTTCTGTTTGAAGAAACTTAAGAAAAATTCTGAAATATTATTTTTTCTTTGAATATTTCAGATGACCTGAATTATCAAGCTTTTAAAAATTAAAATGGAAGAGAAATAAAATAAAGAATATATGCTTGTTTGAAAAAAGGTTTTTCAATGATAAAAGAAAAATTCCCCAAATCCTACTCTAAATAATCTAAAAGCAATGAAAGTAAATAGTTTCTGTTATTCTAGATGAGCTACATTCAGAAAATAAACAACATAATGTACTCTATGTGTTCATAAATTTATGCTTTACCATCTGATGGCTTGATTCTTACCTTCCACCGGCCTTTCATTAGTATAGCTGCTAGCAAGTCAATGGGTATACTTTTTATTTCAAAGATTAAAAGATGCCTATGTTGCAGTCACCTTGTTAAATCTTCAAGGTTACCGGATTTGCTAAACTAATAAGTGTTTCAAGGAAACAGGTTTCTCTTTAGGTAAACAAAACCAGTAAAAAGTATGTAAATTCCATTTTTGTCTTGCGGGACAGATCCTCTGTCTTCATTTTAAAATCATAAAGTTTCCTATCTTGTAAGGGGTCCATAAGGATCATCCAATCCAATGCCTTGCTCCTGGCAGGACTACCTAAACTAAAACCTAAACCTAAACCATATGATGAAGAGCATTATCCAGACACTGCTTGGACTCTCTCCAGGCTTGGTGCTGTGACCAGTTCCTGGGAAACCTGTTCCAGTGACCATCTCTCTTGATAAAAAACACTTTCCTAATGTCCAGTATGAATTTCCCCTGATGAATCTTCATTCCATTTCCTCGTGTCCTGTTACAGGTCACCAGAGTAACAGTGTAATCTCTTCCACTGACCACTGTAAGGAAGCTGCTGTCTCTGATAAGGCAATCTTCAATCTTCCCTTTTCCAAGGTGAGTAAAATGATCTCATCTGCTCTTTAATGCCTTATCCTCAAGGTTTTTCACCACCTTGGTCACCCGCCTCTGGACGCACTCTAACAGCCTTGTACCTAGGAATCCACAGCTGCACACAGGTCTTGAGATGGGTTATACCAGTGCACTGTGGAGCAGAACAGTCACCTTCCTTGCCCAGCTGATGATGCTGTGCTTGATGCACTCCAGAATACATCTTTTGACCACCAGGGCACATTGTTTACACATATCCAACTTGCCATCTACCTAAACCATCAGATGTCTATCTTTCAATTGGTGATTACCATCTCTCTAGGTTATACACATCTTTCTGTGAATTCTCTCCACCCTTGAGGGAGTTAGCAGTTCCTCCTATTTTAGTATAACTAGCAAACTCCCTTAATTCCCACATCCAGATAATTTATAAGAACACCAAAGAGCACTGGCCTAAAATTGAGCCCTGGGGAACCCCACTGGTGATTGAGTGCCAGCCTGATATGACCACATTTAGTGTAATTCTTTGAGCCAATTGCTCACCCAACATATAATTAACTTGAGTAGCTGTGTGCTGGACATTTCATCCAGGAGGATGCTGTGAGAGACAGTGTCAAAAAAAAAAAAAAACTTTGTTAAATTTGAAGAGCTCACATTACTGCCTTTCCTTGGGCAACTAGATGGGTGACTTTGTCATAAAGGAAAATTAATTTAGTGAAGCAGGACTTTCCCCTTGAGAACCAGTGTTGGTTATGACTAATGACTGTATTGTGTCTCAGGTATTTTTCACTAACTCAGAATAAATTTATCCGTAATTTTTCCAGTCACTGAAGTGAGACTTACAAGCCTGTAATTACCAGAATCTTCCTACACTTCTTGAAAATTGGGAGAACATTTGCTATGCTTCTGGTTCACTGGGACCACTCCAGACTCCAAACACTGTTGAAAAAGTAATGGGAAGAGTTTCTGCAATGACATTAGCCAAGTTTTTCAGTACACTGGGTTAGGTCCCATTGGGCCACATGAATTTATATGCATCCAGCTGCAGCAGGAAGCCTCAAGCTCAGAGTTAGCTGTGAGTTTATCATTTCCCTAATCACAGCCTTCCAAAAGAGAGCTTACGGCTCACTGATATTAAAGACAGAGGCAAAAAGGCAATAAATGCCTCTGCTTTGTCTGCATCCTGGTTTTGAGGTGACTGACCTAATCATGTAATGGACCAATATTATCACTTGTTCTTCTTTTGAAGTTAATGTATTTAAAAAAGAAGACCTTTCACTGTCCTTCAAAGTGCTACTTGGTTTCAACTTCAGCTGAGCTTTGGTCACACAAACTTACTCCCTATAGCAGCGAATAGTATCTCTGTAGTCCTCCTGCATTGCTCTGTATTCTTCTGCCCTGTGCTGTCCACTGTTTGGGTGAGATTTAGAGCTTTTTGAATCTCTTACTTTGAACATCTAAGTAAGGTCATTTAGATCAGTGTTTGCTAGCTTGTTTGTTTCTTTCTTTTTAAGTTCAAATAAAGATATTCACTGGTTTTAATGCCTTGTTAAATATTCCTATCAATCATTCAATTCTCTCAGTAGCCGAAAGTCTTGATGTTTCAGTCCAACAAAATGTCAATGCTTATATGTATAAGAGAACATACTGTTCAGCCTTTTGTTAGATAGGCTCTCTATTGTCACGTGTTATCATCTGCATCTCCTACAGGTTTTAAGACCAAAGGAATAAAAGCTTCTTCATGTTAGTCTACTGAGCACAGCCTTAGATTTGCCTTAGGTCAAACCAAGACTTTATATGAGAAACTGAAGAGTGGATGTTACATTAAACATTTTGAATGTAAACTGAAATGATTTCACAGTTTTTTGGTGTTTGTTTTTGTTTTTGTTTGGTTTTTTTATGCCTTCAACATATGAGGTCTGGAATGCAGTACTGTCTTTGTCCAGGAAACTGAAAATGCTGTTAAAAAACCCTATAGTGACATCATGCAACACACCTGTATTTCCAAAGATCACACTGTCAACTTGATTTTAAGAGCTTCAGACATTCTAATCACACAACTACTTTCAAGCCTGTAAGGTGAGCTCTCTATTTTAATGGTAGTTCTTCACAAGATTTAGCTCTTTAATGATTACTTGAGCTAATCACATGGGAAATCAGAGGGCAAAAGTCATGAAGCAGGACAACACTGGGCAGCTGGAGAAGGGAGGCTTAGAGGCTTGTTTAGAGTATTCCTTTTTTTGCTTTCCATAAAAGATAATGCTTATTGAGGAGTGCTAGACTTTAAAATGGAAAAAACCCAACAAAACAAATGTGAATTTATTTACAATGATGTTGCATTTAAGAGATGAGGCAGAGCAGCTCAAATTATTTATATAATTGATTTTAATAATAATGTATCTCTTTTTAATACATTTATTAATTACATTAATATTGAATACAGTCCTTAGGATGTCTTGGAGGACCAAAAATGTTACAGGATTCAGAAATTCTGGAATTTTCCCAAAGCCAGAAGCAAAGCTGTGCATCTATAATTAGGCCCTCTCTCATCTAGAATTCATCCAAGATGAATTTGACTCAGTGGTGTGGGAAATACTAGCCCAGTCCAGAGACTACTCAAGGCTTTCAGTTGACTGATTAGACTGTCAGACAGACCACAACTTTTGGCCAACATAAAATGCTCCACCATACAGAGCTGAATGCTCAGATACTGTAATTTCTGGCTCCCCTTTATGAAAATAATGCTGGAAGAATATGTTGAAAGGCAGACAGCAGGTGCCTTAGGCCTACAGAAGTTTTCTATTTTCTTAATCTTTCAGGCAGATTCCAATAGTACAGCAAAAATTTAGTTGATATTTAACCTGGAATTATGTGATATCACACTGTGACTATTTAAGTATTTTAAAATAAAATAATTTTCTGGAGGACAGCCAGTATTGTGGGAGTTATTTCTCATATTGTGGTAGTGTACTTCTCATAATAACCTACCTGTGGAGTTTGGGCTGCAGAAATGGGACCTTCAACTTGTCTTCAAAGGCTGCAAGAGCATTAAGAGAGTTCCAAGTACATGACAACATAGGGTGTGGTGGACAGGAGTCCTGCCTTTCCTGCTTTCATCCAGTTACCTCACAGTGCCAATATTCTTTGTCAGACGCTTCTAGGAAGCAATTATTATTTGTTTATTCAAACCAACACCCAGAGGAGGGTGAGCTGTTTTGAGAGGGATGTTCATTGGTCATGCTTCAGTGTCACATTGTGTGACTCCTGCTTGGGGAGAGTAAAGCTGAGCTTCCTAAGTAGTTCCCTTAGGAGGAATGAAGATACTCTAGAACTAAAGTAAGGGAGTACGGTCAGGTAGACTAACAGGAGGTATTAATAATCATCATCAAGATGACTATTTCTCAAATCCACTAACAAAATGAAGCTTGGTGCATGTTTGTAGAATTGGAGAAGTTTGGGTCATAGCAACCGAAGTCAGAGCTTTCATCTGGGGCATTGTGTCGAGAATTCACCCCAAAGCAAGCTTTCCCCAAAGTTAAGACTGTATGCAGATGTAAGAAAAAGAACTGTGGAAGTCTGAAATAGCTGTCAAAGGTATTGTGCACTGGCTGACTGTTACCACCCCAGCAGCTTTAGGAGGAATATATTAGCAGAATACTGCTATGTATTGTCCTGTGTCCAAAATCTTGTGACCAGTGGAACATGAACATGGTGGTGAGGAAGTAGCAGGGCATTTGACTTGTCACTTTTGACACACTGTGTCAGTGACATCTAAAAGCTATTCATGCCATTCTGGAACTCCTCACCATGATGTGGGAGAAGAGAGCAGAAAAAGGAAGGCAGGAAAAATATTCAGAAACACTGATTATTATTTTCTTGGCTTTGTTTAAAGGGAAGAGACTGCTGCATTTGCTGTTTTGCAGGCTTATACAAGAACCCAGATGAATCAGAACTGAAGACATGTTCAGTTTTTCAATGTGTTTAGAGCAACTGCTTATGCACTGACTCCAGAGGCATTAATCATTGCACACAGAGAACACAGAAATATATCTAAAGCATTATTATTTGTTGCTTTACCCATGTACATATATGATTTCCTTTTCCATTACTGCCCCTGGGAATAGATTGCAAATACCATTTATACAATCCAGACTTTGAAAATACATGGAACAGGTATTTTTAAATACTGCACCTATGGGTCAAGTTTAGTGTAAGGGCCTTAAAGGCTGTGGTATGCACCAGTCTCAGAGTTGCAGTGGTATTGATTTTTATAAGGCTGTAAGCAACACTGGAGACTGTGTGTAGAATTCTGTTCAACACCCAAGAGCACGCAGCCATTTCAACAACTTCCAAGTTCAGTAGTTTAATATTTTCTCCCAGTTGTGAACTTTGTAATATTTTCCTGCAGAAAGATCCATCACTGCACGATAGCTGGAAATCTACTGACAGTAGTTTATACGGACCACTTGGTAAAGGAAGCCTAAAAAACAGGCCACAGATCTCCCAAGAATTTAGCTGATTAAAAATCTGTTTCATTGAGCTGTGATCTCAATGCACCAGCAGAGCAGAGTCTTTTAACTGTTGTGAAATTAATAATGTGTGTATTTTATAAAAATAAAAGTGAACAAGAGAATGTTATTCAATACAAGAATCTAAATTTAGAAGTCTTTTTCTTGGGACAAAAAATTTTCAACCCTCCCATCAGGGCCAAGCATTGGGCTACATCACATTTACGTAAAAAAAAAAAAACCAACAAAAAACAAATTAAAATTCTAGAATCAGTCAGGTCTGACACATAAGGAAGGAGAAGAGTAACAACATCCTGTGAATCATGCTTATCCTTTGCAGTTCTGACACGTTACAGGAGGAAATGTGAGGGTTGCCTAGTCATATTTATAAATCCTTTGACTGTCTGCCCTTCTAATACCACAGATACATCATAACATAAAGCTTGAATATGGGGATGGGTTTTGCTGTGAAATTGAATGTTATTTATTGTGACATCACTTCCAAATGTCACCACTTTTCTGGAGTAATTTTCACTTTTATTTCTGACAGAGTTGGTCCTACACAAGCACTGGTAGTTTTATTGTGTTAAAAGTCAGGCTGAGTGAGAAAATGGCATACATAGTGGAAAGATATTTTATACATTAGTTAGAGAAAATTTGTGGGGATGATTTTTAGTCTGTTACATATTTATGTGGAAATGTTACATAAGGATAATTTCTTGTCCTGAAGAGGGGAAGAAACCCCCAGGAGAAAAACAGGGTGCATCAACTTAACATAGTCAATAGTGACTATTGTTCAGAAGAGCGTAGTTCTGTTTCCAGCTGTCCTGAGGCTCTCAGAAAAATCACTTCAGGCCTTTATTCATGTTCCTATATCTAGAGTGAATTTAGCTTGGTCTCTCAGTTAGAAACTTTCAAACCTTATTTTTGCTTACTTGGATGTAAATTATGAATTTAGAAATTTAAATTAAGAATCTTTAATTTAAATTTAGAATTTTAAATTAAGAATTGTAAAATATTTTGTTATTTTCAGAGGTTACCACTACTTCAGTTTCTGGTACTTTGCTTCCAAAGTATAATTTGTTTACCTTTGTCCACAGGGAAGGAGTTACCTTGTGACTGAATGCACAATCACTTTTATGACCCAAAACACCAGTCTCTTTCTTCACATAATGCTCATGTATACTCATGAAAGCATCGAGTACCAAAAATATTCTTCCATGCAGCAACAGTTTGTATTTAGTTTTTGTGAGTACAGCTTTCAGTCCTTCTACCAGGATAAACTCAAATTGTAAAATAAGCATGTTTCTCTAAAATTTCCTTAGCAACTTGTAAAGAAAAGGGACAGGTGAACTGTCTGACAGTACAAGAGGGTGGTCTCAGAAACAATACACTGTTCCATTTACAAAACAGAAATTATTTTGGAGAACTCATCCTGAGCACATAGGCACATGCTAAACTTGTACCTTATATGTCTTTTTCCAATTCCCCCTCTTTTCAGAGTGTGTCAGCAGCACTACATACTCAAATGCAGCCTTACTCACTTGAGTACTTACTCACTTGGCCATGAGCTGGCCTGTGGTATGTCCTGGCTCAGCTGTGTGAATGGGTTATGTTATGGCTGGCTGAAAAATGCTGTAGCAATTCTTATTGGCTCAGGAGTGCAATGAAGCTTTGGGGCAGGGCAAGGACAGAGATTTCTAGAGAGTCAATTTTTTAATGTATTCTGTTATGTGCCTTAAAATTCCTGGTCATTTTCCAAAGTACAAGTCCATCTGTGCCTGTTGAATTTTCAGCTTTACCTGGTAGAGCCTGAGGATGCTGATCAGTTGTACAGCATTATTTTGCTGTCTCAGTAGGGTCTCCTTCAGCATCAGTGCATCCCACATGGATAGCATGGGGGGGGAAAACAGCTATTCTACAATGATTTTATAATTTTAGTTGAAGGTGAAGATTCCTTGCACCTGGCTCAATCATTGAGCATCTTTCTGCCCCTGCTGGGAGTTGTTGGACTTGATGATCCCGAAGGTATTTTCCAACCTAAACAATTCCATGATTCCACAGTTTTCTACTGTGGAAAACAGTTCCTTTTGAACTTTGCTTTTTAAATTACTATTTATCTAAGTTATCATGATTTTTAGTGCAGCTTCATTTCTTGCTACTGTGTATATAAGCAGTACTTCTCTGTAAAAAGACTTGGGAAAGTAAGTAATGGGATAAATATATTTTTGCAACTGAATCCTGCAAATTTTTCTTACCGTTTCTAAGACTTACACACATGGCAAAATAGTAAACTCTTGTAGCATATGATGAAAGCATTCTTAACCGTGTGGCTTACAACACTAGAACTCAGTGGCTTTAAACCTTGGTTCAAGTCTTTGGAGAAAATCTGCCTTTTCTGCTTTAGCAACTGTAATTAAATGGCAGACACAAGGCAGCAGGATAATTCAGTTAAGATTTATGCCTGCTACCTCTTTTCTTGTTAGCAAAATTACCTTTTCCTGCAAGTAGTATGTATCTGTTCCAATAGTAGACCCAGAAATTATGTACTCAGAGGTTTGGAGAGTGTTGCAAGAAAAAATTCAAGTGTTTGAAGGACAGCTCAAACTGTCTTACTCTGTATTTTCAGTATTGCATTTAATTATGTGATCACAGGCTTTAGTTTCAACCACATCTTACTTTTCTTCGTTTAGTTGCTTGCTTTCTCACATTCAATTATTTCCTGACTCAACCTAATTTCTCTTACCCATGGCTTTCAGTTCCTCCATTTTTTTAAGTCTTGTTGTTTCAGTCTTACTTTTCTTACTCTGCTCTTCCTGAGCTTATGAATGAATGTCTAATTTCCATTCTGTCACTGCAGTACCATTTGAAGTCAAATGATGTCAGACTCATGGAATGGTTTGGTTTGGAAAAGACCTTAGAGAATACCCGGTTCTCTCCTCCTGTCCTGGGGAGGGACACCTTCCACTGAATAGGTTCTACTGAATAAGTTGCCAAAAAAAAAATTAATATTAATTTCTTTTCCTTCTCTTTCACTTGCAATTCAATCAGCTGTTAAATTCCCTGCAATAACTCAAATCCATTAAGAACCATCATGTAAGATGGAGAAACCATTAATTTTCCATCTCTCTTTGCTTGAACTTAGATCCTTTCTAGTTCACTCTCCACCTGCTGAATTGTTCAGAATCTCTTTCACTTTTCATTGCAAAACACCTTTTCCACACCTCTTCTGTCTGCCTGTTTCTTTTCCACACAGTCTCTTCCAGTCTCCTTAATCTACACTTGACTTCAGGGATTTGATTTGTGTTTTATTTGGTTTGGGGTTTTTTGAGGGGAGGCAAGGATGACTGGAGGGGTGCTCTCTTGTTGTCTGTTGTTTTGTTTTGTTTTGCTTGGAGGGATCAGTAAAAATTAAGAAAAGAGTAGTTTTCAGCTTTGAGTTCAGGAGTCTGATTACACAGTTGGACCTGTCAAAAGCAAACGTGAGGGTCTGTCCTAGCAGTTGGTGACAGAATAAATGGGTGCATCTACCTTCTCACTGCTCTTGGTTGTAAGGGAATATAGCAAAGACCCTCTGATCATTGAAGAAGCATGTTGCATGAGGGTATAGTAGTCATTGAGGACTTTAGGAGTTCAGGACAAAGAAAGACAGCTCAGCACAGATAAGGTAATATTTTTGGCAACAGTCATATCTATAATGTTTTCGGGTGTATTACAGCTATTTTCGTTGGAAAGCCAAGGGTTGCTAGAGGAGAAGCAACATTTCATAAGAAAAAATATTGTATATATCCAAACAAAGCAAAAAATGGATTTGTAGTTTGTTTGTTGTATTTTTTGCTACTATCTCCCCCATTTTCACTGCATGATAAAAAAAGTGTTTCACTGAGTTTCCACATGTCTTCTGCCTCTCTGTTAAGAAAAGATAGAAAAAATCCCAAACCCTTAAAACTTACCTTATTTCAGTAGCTGCCATGAAAATCTACTGTTTTACTACATGTCAGGCTACAAGCAGTTTACCAAGGTTGCTGCAGGTGAACTGCGCTCTACAGGCCAAATGTCAGTGCCCTGACTGATTCCCCTGCGCCACCTCAGATACCCCTGGTATCTAGCTTCCTCCTTTAGTGATGCCAGTATTGTTCCTGCTTTCAGTCTTGCTAATGGTAATGGACAGACATCTGGTGTTCTCATCGTTTCACAGTTTAGAGTTTCTAATATATTTATAGAAATAAAAAACATTTTGTGGCATCAGGATTTGTGGTTTAACCTGGAGAGAACTAAGATTAAATGGCTGAAGTTATACCTCTAGGGTATAGTAGGTTGCTGAGAAGTTTAAAAAATTAATTTTCTTTAGAAGTAGCCATTTTTACCCTTTAAGTTTGCATATTAATTTTCAGGTATGTGTCCAAGGTGGACTAAGGTGAAAAGAAGGCTGTATTTTAAGAAAGCAGTATCACTGTTGCTAAGCATAGAATTGGACTGCAGAAAATGTGACTATAATCAGGGCTTGGAGAATTGCTAAAAGGAACCCTTATGCTCAGAACATAGCCATTCTAGGAGTGTGAGAAATGCCAAAACATCTATATAGCATTGGTTTCAAGCAGAGGCTTGTTAGGTCCGGTTTACTCTGTAAACTATAGATACCACACCCTACCTTCCCCTTGAGCATTTAAAATGGAAGCATCTTTTCATATTATATTGAAATGAAATTAAATCTGTTGGTTTGTAATATAGCAGCAATTAAATAAAATTAAATAATAGAAATTAAAAGAGGCAAGCCTGTGAAGTGATAGCATTAGTGTGACGGAGAGCTGCAGTAATAACACGTACAGTTGTGCCAATCGAACTAATAAACAAAGAGCAGTGTAAGATTCTCTTTATTAGATTGATTCATAAGGAGCACATGACTTGTAAAGTCATTCGAATTTCTTTTTGTTCAGCCTGGACGGCCAGTTTAAGCTTTCTGGCTTTGTAATCCTATTGTAATGTCTGGAGCCATGAAGACATTCAGGATCCTGAATTTTTTTCTGTCTTACAAAACTGAATAATATGAAGGTGCTTATTTTCATTTACAAAAATATGTCAGGGAGCTGCTCATTCCTATTTTTGTTTTTCCAGCAGCTTAGATATAAGGTTTTCTACAGATCTGTAATGTTAAGGAGTGGAAGATAGGATTGTTTTTAATTATACATTTATCAGCAGCATTCTGCATATTTCTAGACTTGAATTTAAAAAAAAAATTAAAAAAAAAAATCAGGTTAGCTATATTCCCAACAGAAACTGGTCATGTATTCAAGGCAAAAATAACCAAAGAAAAAGAATCATAAAGGGCAAAACGGTATAATCAGAACTCAAAACAGTTTAAACAGCAGCTAAGGTGTATTATTCTCAGGATCCATTAACTCTGTCTCTAGAGAGGGTGCTTTCCAGTTCTTTGTATTTGAATGAACTATTTAGACCCATGTACTAAAACTCCTAGAACAGTGAAGACACTGCGTAGGTTGACACAGGCACCCATTAAGTCTGCTTAAATTCTTTTAACGTTGCTTCCCATCACACAAAGTTCCATGTAAAAACTTGTGCATTCCATAAATTAGGTATTGTCCCCTTGCTTCTTGTCGGTTCTCCCCGCTACCCCAGGAAGCTGATCATCATTGGCACACTGCTTCCTTCTGCCACCTAACCCTTCCGTGGAGGAGGGCCTCCATGCAGTGGCTCTCAACAGATCCCTAGAATTGTCATTGATCTTCCGTCCTCACAACATTTGATTCCTCTTGCAAGGCCATGACTCACAGATAGTAGCTGAAAACTTGGGGGAGTCTGTTCTGTTTCATGTTTAACTTCACTAGGAAGAATTTGTATTTTCTTGAACATCAGCAAGAAACAGATTTATAGGTCCAGTTTCCAACACAAGTGTTCCTCTGTCCATGCACTGTGGGAGCGTTGAGGAACAGGTGGTGGAAGAAAAGGTCAAAAGAGTCAAAAAAGGCTTTTGACACCACCAGTCAATCTGTACAGTTTCTAAAGGTGTACTTACTTTCCACTGTCAAAAAATTTTTGTTGAATAAAAGTTATTTTTAATTTAAGTATAATGGACCTTATTTTTACATCAAAATTGTAAGTGAATGAAGCTGTTTAATTTTTGAGACAAGATATTGTATTATTTTATTGGTAATTCCTCTGGATTCCAGTCTGTTACAAGCTCACTTCTTGAATTCATTGACTTTCAGAATGTTAGGATGGAAAGTGACCTGGAAGAACCTCTAGCTTCAATCCCCCTGCCACAGGCAAGGCCACTTTCCTCTAGAACAGGTTGCTCAAAGCCCCATCCAATCTAGCCTTGAAGCAGATTTCTTTCAGTATGTAAGTTAAAATAATTGGCTGGATTTATGGATTTCATACTGTGTATTTACTGCTATTAACGGTGTATTGGCTTGCTGCTTTTTAAAGGCAAACTTTATTTCTTCAAGACAGTAGCAGAAGGGTTCTGTCTTCTGTGCAGCAGTCCTTTTGTTTGTGGCTGATTAATAGCATTTTGGCCAGCTCTGAGTTTTGCAAATAGTGTCTCCAAGGGAAATGACAGTAACTCAAACCCAAATCTGGCATGAATCTTCTGGGCTCTCCTAGAGAAGATACCACACTCATTATTTGAAGCACAGAGCAGCTCATTGTCCTCAGGCAGACAGTGGAAAAGCATGGGAGGTCAGGAAGTGCATGCAAAGCAGGTCATGATTGCTGTCCTACTTTTTATCTTGCTGTTGAAAGATTCACTTTTGACATCTTAAAGGCATTACTCATGCAACCTCTCCCATCTTTTTTCGCTTGCACACCACTTGATGTCAGCTAGTCTTTGCTTATTAGGTAAAGGGGGCAGATGTTTATTCACTACAATAGCAGCTGTACAGTCAGGCTCAAGACCTGTCACAAACACAGTAAGGTCTGTGTTTGGCCTTGCACTGATTAAAAAAACAGAAGTATCAGAAGATAAATGTCAATGAAAGTGGCACTGAAGGCTGATCTTATTTATTATGGGAAGTGAATAGTGTTATCAAAGCTGTCAGCTGTAGAAGAGTCATTTATTACAGACAACCTTGATATCGTTGAAAGGAATAATATGGAGAGAACACATTAAATTATTGCCAGGAATGACTTTCACCCTCCCCATGACAATTATTTTAAGTGCTATAAGGAGAGGAAATAGCTCATTATTTTAAGTGTCTTGAATTGCTTTCCATACCTCTCAGTTCTACTGGAAAAATATTTAACATGGAATAAACACAGTGACATCAACAGTCTATCTGTTGTGAGATTTTAACAATAACTTGACTAACACTTATGGGCAGGGAGCAAGGGGTAAAAATCCCTAAAATTCCTAGGCTGATTTATTTCCTGCCTAGATTGGTAAAGCACACCAAAACCCTAGCCTATTCCCAACTTGTTTCATACAATTTTCATCTGAATACTTTCAGTTTTCTCTTCAGATTTCTCAGGCAATCACCAGTGTCCATTAAGGTCAAGTAAAATATCATTCTCCACCAGTGATGCTCTTTGGTTTTACAGGAAGTGGAGATTTATTCCAAGTATAAGTAGACATGCAGCACACCTCAAATCTCATCAACTCCATCCCTCCCAGTGGCTCTGCTCCATCCAACCAGAAAGTTCAAGCAGGATAGCCTGTGGATCTGTTCCAGTAGTCCCCAGTATCCTCCAGTAACTAATTTTGCATGTTTATCTGAACCTTGACTGATCCCTAGTCCCAATGGTCAGCCCTAAACCACTCTCAACCATTCTCTCTGCTATTTAGTATATGGGTCTGGCAGTGTTATTTGTGCTGAAGCCAAAGACACAAAATGTAAATTTAGCATGGAGGATGTAAACCCGGGATGTAAACATGGGGCTGGTAAACCTGATTCTGGCTGACAAAACAGCAGATCAGTCCTTGATGGTTTGAAACCTAATCTCATAGTAAACTATCAATTTTATAATTTGATTTATTTATTTTCATAATGATTTAATATTTTCTCTTTGGACAGTCATCCTTAATTCATATTAGCAAATGAGTTCCTCACACTTCCTGTATCCTAGCACATGCCTCTCTACAAAACACACGTGTAATCTTGAAAACTTTTGTCTGCAAAAATTCTTGCTGCTTTTCTTCCCCATCAGAACAAATATTAATCCTAATACTATCATTAAATTAACCCATTGATTTTTTTTATAAAATGAGGTAAAACATGGACGAAGACTTACAAACCAGTTGTAATACAGAGCACAAATTACTGAAGTCTGCGTTAAGTCTCTACTACAGCTCAAGCCAGTAATCCTCATTTCCAAGAGTCCCCTACCAGTGTCCACCCCCATACCTCTGAGCAGATATAGCTACATTTAAATCCAGCTGGATTTAGACTGTCAGCAGTAATTTGCAGTTACACACACATGCACTGTGGTATCATCCCCACTGCTTTGCCTTAGCTGGTGGTGCTTTACATGGCCTAGACCTAAAACTATGTCATTAACAGAAGGCACTGTGAGTATTAAATTTCAGGGCAGCCCCTATGAAGCCCAACTTTCCAACTCCAGTCAATGCCCTTCTACTGTATTGAAAAGGTTAATCTATAGCTTGCTTTAGTTAGGCAAGTAAAAATATTAACAGTCTCTGATGACAGGAGAGATTCTGGCCTGAATCACCTAACCTGATATTTTCTGATCCTAACTTAACTTTGCCTGCCTTAGGAGATGAGGCAAATTGCAGCCTCAGGAAGCAACTAAGCTTAAAGATCAGGTTTGAGTTCAGGCTCAGGTTAATTGCAGCCAGATGATACCACAACAGATTGAATTTTTTCCAGGTGGTTAAGGGTCTTAAATAAAGTGAGATATTTCAAACTTACTTGTGTTGTCTTCGAGACTGCCCTAAATGCAGTTATTAAAGGATCTCCTGACACCAGCCTTTCCTATAGCTGATCTTCCCTTATGATTGTTTCTCTGATAATCTGTGTCTAGGAAAGTGGTGGCTGAGAGCACTAATTTTAGATGGAAGGACACCATGCTTAGCCATAGGTGAAGAATGTGTCAGCCCTAGTTCTAAGCCAATTCTAATTCTAGTTAGGAATTTAAATTATTTTTCTTCCTTTGTATGGAAGTTACCCTCTGCTCTTCCAGGTCCAGGCACATGGTTGATGCCAATAAATAGCCTGGGGCAAAGAAATGTGGAGGTTATACAGGTTGGCTTTATGTGCTGTTTAGACATAAGTAAAGTCTTTTGTCTTAGACACTAATGGCATATTCCTTATACAATGATAAAGCGATTTGAAAATACTGAATCTTTAGGGAAGTTTCTATTTACTTAATACTTGGTGATGTCAAGCAAATAGTCAAGAAAACATTTGGCTTTTGAGGCCCCAAAGTGTTACTCTGAAATTCTGTTTTATTTTTAAAATAAAGTCTTTGGTCTGTAGACCCTTCTCACTGAATTAAGTGCAAATCCAGAACAAAAGGTAATACCACACTGGCTAGTTTTATGGTGTCACAGATGTCTTACCAGACCCTTGATCCTATGGAGGAAGCTAAGCTGCAGCCAGGATCTCACACTGGATCTCACCCAGATGCTGGAGGAGCCATGTCAACACGTACAATCTCTCATGTGCTCATCTCTTGTGGAATATCACCAGGGCATACCACAGGTGGCTAGAAGTGAAATTCCAATGTCACCAGCATCTGGTTGTAGATGATAAAAATCTCCCTCTTCTCTTCAGACTCTGCATACCTGGAACATCAGCACAATGTAATTTGAGAATTACTACATTTTTCTTATCTGTCTGGAAGAGCAACACAAGGTGAGTGAGAAACCAGAAGCTGTGCCCAGAAGTGCCTGAGCACAGGGGCTGAAGTTCATCTGCTTGTTAATGGCTGTACAGCAGGATTCAGAGGTTCCTGAAAGCAGCCTTGGACAAAATAGCTGCTCAGGCTGCTACATCCAGCTCCTGGAGAATCCATGAACATGGAACAGGTTCTGCTGCCTGCCTGCCTTCTCCTGGGGGTGTAGGAGAGGCTAATGCCAGCAGAAAGGGGTGATAAGAAGAGGCTGGTTTTCAGTGTGGATTTGTGTCTTTTGAGAAGTTTAATGGAAGGCAAATCACATGCTTTTTTTTTGCATAAAACACATGGATATGAAACACTAAAAAAGATTATTTGTTATCCTGAAAAGAAGGCTGTGCTAGAATGATTTTGCAAGAGCTATTTAAACAGAAAAGTCCATACAAGAGGGAAAAAAACCCAACAAACTACAGTTGTTTAAATACAGGCAAGTGTTTCCACAATGGAATACTCATTCATCCTTTTAAAACATAATCCAAAAACTTGATTAAAACAAGTAATACTCATTTAGGTTTTAGCTATCATTTTTCTTTCTGGCTACCTACCCCTCAAGCATTCTTAAAAGACTTTATTTGGTTTTTGTTTTTTCCTTTTTTTTCTTTGTTGTCCATATATTTTTTTCATATGTCAGCAAAACATTTAATATTGTATTTTAGATGGAAATTTTCAAGTCAAAACTTTGGATGAAAATGTTTTTTTCAGAAGACAAAGTTTCCTCTCAAATAGGTCAAGTTCATCCACATTCAGAGGGCCTGCTTTCAGTAAGGTGGGGTGCCAGCTATCCCAAGTCCTTTGAAGATAAAGATTGTCAACAGACATCATGCACAAAGATAAATTTCTGCCTGAAGGAAGTTTTCCCCTGGCAGTAATTACTGTCTTCCTCTCTGCATTGTTTATGGAGTTCTCCTCACCTGTCCATCTCTCTGTTACTGACACGAGCAGTAACTTTTTTTGCAGATTTCCAATGTGCAGGCTGGGGACAGGTTTGAAAAGCAAACCCTTGCTGTTCCTGTTGTCTGACCTATTAGCCTCAGTGCTGCTGAGCTGCACCTGGATAAAGGCTGAGGGATGAGGCAGAACAAGAGGGATCTTTTCAGTAAAAGCAGTTAAGCATTAAAGAAAAATCCCAAAAAACAGTAAAAGCAGGTGAACCACTCTCTGGCCACCAACCAGCCAGGCCTAGGACTCTCCCCTTACATGGCTCAAGCAAATGTCAAAGCTATGGCTCCTTCTCCATGGGATATAGAATTGTAGAATCAGAAAATGGAACCCATGAGGATGATACAGGACATGACCCTCAGATGTTAAGATTCACAGAATTCATTCCAGATACCCACTACTGGTTGATTACCAAGAACAATGTTTGAACTCTGCTTTTCATGTCATTATCCTTCATTGTCTGTCATTTTGCCTTATCTTATCTTCCACAGCTAAGAGAATAGACTTATTTTTCCTGTCACTTCACTAACACCTGAAGGATAAGAGCCATAATTAACATTTACGACTGTTTTCCTCTGAGTCAGAAATAGTTTTGGGGTAATTTTGAACAGAATATTTTTTTTTTGTGTGTGGGAAACTGAAGTATGAACTCTTTTCTCTGACCCGAGGTCTCCACTTCTAGAAAAGACACTTTAAAGAGTCACTAAGGATAATTATAATAAACCTGAGACTGATAACAGAACATCTGAAAAAGTTACTCAAATGGGGACACTTCTTATTCACTTAAAGAGATGATGCCCTCCTTGAAGGCCCTGCTGCTTCAGGTGCTGATTTGTCTTCCAAGAAAGAAATCATGTTAGAAGTATTAAAATAAAAAATTCATATAATAAATTGACAATATAAAATTGTGTCAGTATTTAGTGAGCCACCATTTTCTTATCACTCAAGATACAGGGATTAAAAAAATGACACAATCACTTCTCTGCCCCAGTAAAAAAATAATTATTATTATTAATAATAATTACAACAACAGTAATAATTGCATTCCTGAGTGGGGCAGCTTTTACTTGCTGTTGTGAACCAGTAATGCAGTTACAGATATGAGACATTTGTGCACAACTTCTTTTTGTTAAGCTTACGTTCCTAAAATAGTGACTGCGCAAATCTTTTTCATTTTTCTAATGAAAAAGACAGATTTCTCTTGGAGTGGGAAGATGAAGGGCACAAATTAAACTAGCACTTCAGAAAACTGTGCTTAGGACCTGAAGTGCCTGTTTAGTTCTGTGTTTGTTCCTTGGCCGAGCCGGCTCGCTGGGCGGAGCGCTCCCTTGTGCCCGGCAGCGCTCCCTGTGCTGTGCGCTCCCCGCAGCTGCAGCCTGGCGGCGTTTGGCTGCCTGCGCACTTGGAGCCGTGGTGTAAGTAAAATTCGTCTTATTTTGAACAAGACTTATGCTTTGTGGTCATATTAAATGAGATCTCTTAGTAGCTGTTAGCAAGGGTGATGTTTTTCCCCCATTTAAATTAAAAAATAAGAAGTACGGATGATGCGTGTTGTTCAAAGTCTAACTGAAACCAGCATCTTTGATTATAGAGATTGTTCAATAAGTCAATGCTATTTAATTTTTTTTTATTCTTTGTCTTTAACTATGCTGCTCATCCTGAGAAGTGTTCCTCTACATTGATTCGTGTAAGGTGTCACAAGAACATAAAATTCTACTTGGAGGCCTCGGATATTATTGTTTGGATGTTTTTTTGGTTTAGAGTTCGTGATTTTTTGTTTTGGTTTGGTTTGGTTTTGGGGTTTGTTTCTTTATTTTAGTATATTATCTGTTCTAGAGAGAAATATTGTTCTTCCTGCAGACTACACATTTAATACTCTGAGTCCATTTTGGCTACAACACAATTTTAACATTCTATACAAACACTTTATCAATCTTCTCTCTTTTCCCTCGAGGTTTTTTCATTTGGAGAAATTCTCTTCAACATAAGGCCTTTTATCTATATCAGTAGTTTTCTCTAAAACTTTCTGAACTGAAACAAAATAAAACTTAACATCAGTGGTAAACAGACAGGTTGAATGGTCAACTTAAAAATTCTCTTAGGCAGTCATCCTATCCCCAGGTCAGCCTCAAATTAAGGTTGGTAAATTCTACAGTATTGTTTCTGTCTTCCTTTGCAGTTTTTTAGTTTCAAGCAAGAGCCATGGGTCCCTCTTGTACCGAGCAGGGGCATGGTCTTAGCAAGATACCAGTCTTATTTCTCGAAGAGGTCTTATGAATTATAAAATCTAAATCTATTTTGGGCTGATTGCCAAAGGTCCTGAAGTCATTTTCTATGTGCCTATGAAAACTTAACATACTGTAAAATAACTTTTTAGATCCTGTCCTTTGCCCCCAGCAGTTGAGGGGTGAAGAGGGAAGAGAGATGCACATAATTGGAATTGGAAATGCCTTACCTAAGCATACTCTGGGTATTAAGGGTGGGTTTGAGAGGATGACACAAAACAATGCATAGTATGCTCTATGTTTAATAATCTACACAGAAATAAATCCAAGGTTTATCTTTGTTGAAATTTTGCTAATTTAAATCTCTCCAGTGAGCACCAAGAAGGAAAAATTATGAATGTGATTTTCCTTTTACTTTACCTGGACAAAACAACTGCTAAAGCCAGCATTTTCATACTGAACTGGAGGTTAAATGAGATAGCGAGTTAAAATTTAGTTTCTGTAGAGGAGATCCATAAATTTTGTTTCAAATTAACGTTTTGAATCTAAACATCTCCGTTTTACTCAGGCTCCCTTGCCAAATTACTCTTTTGATAGTCAAATATTTAGCTGGTAGGCATGTATTGAACACTAAAAATATTAAAGTGGCAATCAGAATACACTTTTGCAATAAATCTTGTTTTGGGAGTTGTTCTAATTCCCTGTCAATAAAGCCATTATTTAGCTTTGCTAAATACTCCCACACATAGATGAGGTGAGGTTTCTGGAGTTAGACAGGTTTCTTTTGAATTACAAAAAGAATTCAGCTTTGTGCCCAGAGCAAATGTTTACAAAAGTTATGATTTAACTACCCACTATGAAGAGGAGGTTAACTGGATAGCCTGATCACCTAGAAGCTTCCACTAAATTCTTTAATCTGCCTTTGAAAATCCTTTCTTTCATGTTGAAATACCAATGCTTAAGGAAATTTTGTTCCCCAGATGCTGCCTTTATAGTGGGCAGCCAACTCACAGAATCTTTTAAACTTCCAGGGTATACAGTATATTTACTGAATGAACAATGCCATACCTTTAGGGCCAACTGCCTTGGCTGTTTTCACTTGAGTATCACTTTGGTGGCATTAGATTTGCTGTTGCAGGCCTGTTTGCAGTACTTTCACTCCTTACTGGAAAAGTTTGGATGCGGGAATAGAAATTCTTCTTTCTGGAGTCTTTGGAAAGAGAAGAGAAAAAAAAAGGAAGCATTGCTGTGCTGTTTTGATCCCTCTCACCTTTCTTCAAATTTCAAATTCACCATATATATATGCAGGATTGTGCCTCTGTATGTTCTCTTCCAGTACTGTCCTGAGGGGGATGACCATCCACTTAGTGCATTTTTGTGCATCAAATCTCTCTTGAAAGAACTAGATAAGTCTGATTCAATCTTCATAATTCTGCTACAGGAACCAGCCCTGTAGCCCTGGTATCTTTCAGTAATGTATAGCTACCTCTTCTCTCACTAATTCTCTTCCCAGTCCACATATTTCCTCTTTCAATTCCTACCTTTTCAGGCTTAAGCACATGGCATTTTATGAAGCCCTCAGAGTCAATATAATTCCTAAATAAAATCTGGCTAGCATGGTCTAACTTTGATAAATCTGTCATGTTAGATCCAAATTGTGTTTCCATGGTTTGTTTTGAAGACTGTCTGCTATTGAGTCTAATTTAATAAATTTGTTATTGCACAGAAATTTTTTCCTTTCCATCTCCCACAAAATATTTATACTCCTAATTGCACAAAATGTCATGTGACCTGATAAAATTATTCTGACACCTCACAGATGGGCTTACAGTTTCATAAGTAATTTTAGTCTCTTGGATGAAAACTACCTGCTGTCTTGATGCAGGTGTATTGTTTAGTGCCTGTTTTGTTAGGCAGTTTCTGTCTATCATTCCATTAGCTTTTATGTCTTTCTGCTCAAGAAGCATAGTTCATCTTATGAAAACAGAGATAGAATATCATTGACATAAGAAAATGTATCTGTATCGTGCTCATCTTGACTCTGCATTCATTGCATTTTAATTTACATGGTTAATGTTTTCACTATTTCCTTTCCAAGGTCAAATGCAGCCTTGGCAGCCTTCTTTTCATTTCTAAAATTGTCAACCTTAGTTCCTTTTCTGTCTTGAATATTCTCAAAACCTCTCAATTTAATGCTGCTTGAATTACTGTTTCACTATTTAAATTCATTAGTTTCTGTCTACTAATTTGGTTTTCTGTAAGAGAAATAAATTTTGAAAACCAAACTTAGGGAGCTAAGGAGGCAAATTCACATAAAACTCATTAATATTCCCAGTTGTAAGGGATGCCTAGGAGGCCTAAATTCTTTGTGTGTTTGGTTGGTATCTGTGCTTTTGTTTGTGATACACTCCCTGCAGTGTAAGTTGAAAGAATATAATTAGGCCAATAATTATTTGTGGAAAGAGGATCTACCAGCAATTACATCCCTGGGTTTTGTTCCTCTTAGCGCCATTATCAATACTTATTCAGTAATCTCCAAATTTTACATAAATTTTGCAATTCTAATTTGTGTGAGAGTTCTTGCAGGACAAATCTTTAAAGAACTGTACTTGTATCCAAATCTGAGGCTCCTTTCACTTTTTCCTTAATGGTGCCAACCTTTTGCTATTTATGTCGCAGTTCCTTTTGTCATGGCCATCAGTTCACCAGGAAGTTAGCTCTATGCTCTCATCATTTCCAGGGAAAGCATTTCCAGGGATACTTTGCAGTTGCTTTATGAAATTCTTATATGTACAAACCCTCAAGAGAAGAACAGAGAGGAAAAGTCATGGGGGGAAATGATATCATAATGCTTCATAACTGCTGCACTTAGGACGTCTCAGTATTTTTTTCTCATATTTTCCCTTGTGACCTTTCCCACTTGTTTTTGTCCCCATATAAAAAACTAAATGCTATAATTAAGACACAATCAATTTTCTGGCTTTTATTTATTTTTCTTAATTTTTTCATATGCTTGCCATGTCAAATTTCAAATCTAAGCTGTATTTTCCCCATAATATTAGTTCAGGAACAATCACCAGGCAGCTTCAGTGAATAGCAGGAACCTCTCCACACCCAGACATAGTTCAAGTACTGCAAATAGTGACCAAGGGAAGGAGTTAACGAGACTATTATCGAGAATGGGTCAAGCATACAGTTCTCCACTTTTCTTCCTTCTCTAATTCCCATGCTTGCTGTCCCTTTTATTTTATCTCTGTCATGAAAATTTACTTTACTTCTTTCATTTGGATGTGTCAGCTGTAACTGGCAGGCAGTTGTCTTCAGTCTCTGACCCTCAAGACTTGTGCCCTCCTCAAAGCATGAGTGTATGCTTTTACTTTAAGGACTGAACAGCTTTAATGACTAGTGTCCTCTTCTCAAAAATCTGATTTTGCCTTGACATTTTCCTTCTCCTGTCAAACTTCTTTATGTTTTTTTTTTCATCCATTGAAGTAAAAGAGCTTTAGAAGGGAAACGCTATTTTTTTCTCAGTTTATAAATGAGTCAAATGAGTCACAGAGGTAAAAATGTGCAAGCTAAGAACATTCCTCAGGTCACTAACAACTAAGAATAAAATCCAGGTCTCTTGACCCCAATCGAAAGTATGTTGGATCACCCTACTTTAATCCATTGAAATAAGTAAAGTGGATGACTTGTTAAGTTGCTAGTCAGTACAAGAAAGAATGGCAGGAAAAGGCATTTAAGCTGGAACACAAGCTACTGCTTGTATCGGCTAGACTGTAGTTGAAAACTAGAGCACAACAAAAATTTCCTGTTTATAATTAACTGTGCCATGAGTGCTACAGGTGAAATTTTTCTTTCTCAGTATCAGTTATGTGTCTAAATATTTTTGTTGCTCTCCATAGCTCATGCTTGGTAAAATTGATTGAGATGCTAACCCATCTTCCACTTGCCTAACCAAGAGTACTTGTCTTTCTGTTTGCATCATTCTCAGCGTCTCTCCTTGCAACTGAGTGCATGTGAGCACACCTGGTACCCACTGAAATCCTGAGGTTAGCAAGGCATGTGACCCCTACTTCTGCCTAGTAATTTAGTGTCTCAGAGGGCTGCTTCAAACTGAAGGAGCTCAGTCCAAGCCACTTGCCTTTTCTGTGAAGTTGGGCTTGGACAGAAAGAGAGAGACAAAGGACATCTTGATGTTACATTCAGTTAAAGTTGAGTGCATGGTGTGGGATTCGATTGTCTGAAACCAGAACAGCCCTGTTTTCAGCTAATGACTGCTAAATTAGATTCAATAACACATCACAGGAAGACAATCTGATGATTTATTGGTACCTAGTTAGGATGAGAGAGAGGAGGTGAGGCTAGAAGTTAGATTCCTCAAGCCCCACCTCAGGCTGTAAAGGCTGGTGTCAGTTTGTTGCTCTCCTGTTGGCTTGTGTTGAATTAATTCAACAGCCGCTGCTTAAGGCTATTTTTCCAAGTCCCTTCTACAGCCTAATGCCTAGAGCCTTCTCTCAAAGTATGAGTGTGTTTAAATCCCAGCATGAGACAACTGAAGCGAAGTCTGTCATTGCTCGGGAGAATGCTCTGCCATGGTGATTGTGGGAGAGAGGAAGGGAGCGAGAATGTCAAAAATAGAAATAAAAATTAAGCAAAGGCTGCTTCCAGCTGTCCTTTCAGCTGTATGTACTTCCAGGCAGCTGTGTTTGAACACCTGTTTGAAGTGTCCAAATACTGGTGGGGCTTTGATGATGAATCTCTTTTCACAGATACACTTAAAAGCAGCAATTGGTTCATAATTATATTTTGTGGATAAAGTTATATTTCAAATATACTTTTCAGAATTCCATTTTCACTCTCTGTTTGGCATGACGACTATTTTGAAACACTTTCCACTAATCTAGACAAGGTGTTTACGTGTATTTCATATTCTCTTTCTATTCTAGACTTCATCTTTTCACAAAAGCACCTCATAAAATAATTCTGGGAAGTCAGATGACATTGGCTATTGACAATCTAGCCAATATTTGCCAGATTTTACAGAAATAAGTGTGGGAAAGGCTTGCAGGTGACCCTTGAAAGATTCTGTTATAGTCAACATAGAGTTATCATTGCAAAGGTGATTTATTGATTCCTAGGTGCGATGGAAGTGGAAGTGAAGCATGAAGGAAATTTATTGAGACAGCTGACAGTTTATGCTCTTTATTTTAAAGCAGGTGGATGACCACCATATATGAAATAAAGCAAAAAGATCCCCAGTTTCAGTCAGATGCAAAAAAAGTGCCATCTCTTCAAACAACAGACTGACTTGGTGTTGGTATGCCATCATAATCATCCGAGTAGTGCTGATACTGGTCAGTAAGAAGAGGCTGATGCAACTCATCCTTATTTTTCTTGACACGTACAATGCATGCAGCAGCAGCAAAGATAATTGCAACAAGAACCAATGCAGTGACTATTGCAATAGTTATCATCTCTGTGACACGGAGAGCCCGACCTAAAAGAAGGAAAACAAAAGGCAAAGATATTAAAAGCAAATGTCAAGTATATGGATAAATATCAGAGATTCAGACTGAAACTCAGCACTTATTCACTGAATTGGGGAGTAGAAGTAATTAAAATTTTGTTTGATAGTTCTTGTTCAAAAATGTGAAAAGATTT
Organism: Parus major; assembly: GCF_001522545.3. NCBI lineage: Eukaryota > Metazoa > Chordata > Aves > Passeriformes > Paridae > Parus > Parus major. The sequence continues at coordinate 30,054,071 of NC_031799.1, read as the reverse complement.
AGTCTGTCTTGCTCCACTCTAAAATCTGTTCTGGACCTTTCTTCTGCCACCTTGTTTCTGATGCATTCTGATTTGCATTCTCTCTAGTGAGTTAATGAAGCTATTCGACATAGGGATAAGGATGTTCTGCAAGGTTAAGATCCAAATGAGAACTTCTCCTAAAATTAGGGTGGGTACTGGGAACTTCATGCTGGAACAATCTCTGACCAATAGCTATACCAAATCCCAGACAAATCTGGAAAGTAAAGCAGGAAAGGGGGAAAAAGGCCCTTACAAAGACAGCAAACATTATTGGTGGAATTTAAATAAATTTCAAGAGACAAAGATACGAAGGAAAAAAAAGAAGAGGAAGTATTTAGGCTACACAGTTTACCTGGCCACTCGACTTCATAGCTGTATCCCAGGTTTTCTGGTGCAGTAACAAACATTTCATTATTGGTCACAGGAGGCCAGAAAGGCACCATGTTGTACTGTCGGTTATGTCCAATAGGGGCATTCTCCAGTGGGTATGTTGAGATATCTAAATTTGAAAGTTAAATCACATTTCTGTAAATAAATTAAAAATAATTTGCACTACTTCATTTTTTCTTTCCAGCTCAGGGTTTTGAGTATCCCAGAATTCTTTTTCAGCTGCTCCAGAGGATTTGTTTCCCAGTGTTACAGGTACAAAGCACAGTCTCTGTGCTGTCCAAAACCAAAGCCACTAAGGTTACCTCTGGTTTTGGATAGAAATTAGCAGTAATTTTTTTAAAATTCTGCCTGTGTTCATCTTTTTATTTCTGCTCACTTGGAAACGGGTAAATATGGCAATGACTTTTTTCTATGTTCTTGCTTTGCCTGATTGTAGCAGTGATGAACAGGATGACTGCTGATGTAAATTTCAGTGGAATTTTTTTGCAACATAATGCTAACTCAAAAGGAAGTAAGCTGAAATAAAAAAAAAAAAAAAAAGAACAGAAAATCCCTGAAACAAATCAAACCAGCAACAACAACAAAACTCAAAACATAAAAGAAAGAAAATACTTTGTGTTAAGATGATGCCAAACCTTGTGATAGATCATGTAAGAACCACAAAGGGCTCTTACACAAGGGGCTCTCTGAGAGCTGATGTGGGAAAATTTAATGAGGCAGATTGTGGAAGCTGCAAAAAGAAGTCTCAGTTGTGCAACAACAGCTGTCTTCTGTAGAAGAAGGAAGAGGAGTATAGATTATCCTAAGAGAATACTGTTGCTGCATTGTGTGGAGGAATACAGTTGCTGAATGATGCGTAGGCATAAGAGTTAGACTGAATTCTCTCCCTAGTCCAGTGATGTAAGTCTCCTTCCTTTATTTATTTTTTTTTTTTCCATTATTCCTTTCCAATTCTCCCTTCTGTTCTTCCTTTCTCCCTCTTTTTCACTTTCTCCTGTATTATCTTTTTCTGGGTTGTTTTTGGAATTAAAAAAACAAGGGCAGAAATGGTAACTATCCTTTTGAAGTATATGGAGAAGGTTATTGAATGCTGGCAGTACATCACAAAGGTGGTAGAAATGAATGTGTATGGCATCTTTGACAAGAAGAAAATAGTTATTTACGCCACAAAACAATGGAGTGTCCTTTCAGGGTTACAATGTCTTTGCTCTGTGGAGACAGTGTATTCCCACATACTGCTTTCTTGAATTGTGCCTGCTGTCTCTGACCAGGTCCCTTAGCAGAGAGTGATGTGTAATTCCATGTCAATGGGGTGAGGAAGAGAGTTTGCTTGTTACTACTTTGTTTTTGTTAGCTATGCTAACTCTTAAAATTCCAATTCTCTCTCCTAAACTAAGGGGCATCTTGCACAAGAAGGAGTTGAGTTCATGTGATTACAAAGAGTGAAAAACAACCATCCTGCCTCTGCCCATGACAACATCTTACCTGCAGAATGCCGCCTCAGCCACTCATCAAAAAGAGCATCTGTAAATGTGTGCAGGAGGACAAAAATGGGGTCATTTGGTGATAAATGAGTTTGCCCTCCTGTTCCATTCAAAAATAGATGAGCCAAGTTATGAAGACTTCGAACTGCTGGATCATATTTTCCTGAGGGATCACTGTACCCTGAATATGCAAACAAAGAAGAAAACAAAAATACCAGTGAAGATTTTGTTTGGAAGCTGCAGTTTCAGATGAATACTTTGTTTTGTTTTGTTTTTTCTCTAAAAGACTTTCATGTTGTCATGTTGCTTTGCTTTAAACAAATGGGTAGCTAGTTCTCTACTTACTGACATTTGAGAAATGTTCTTGGAATACCTAATTTTCAGATTAAATTAGTCTTTATAAAAGAATGCTGCAAATGTGGACTGCAAAGCTGGTGGATTCTACCACAAAAATGGCCAAAATAATATCACAGCATGAAAATAGATGTATATATTTGGGGCTTGCATCTCTTTCTCCATACTAAAATAGTTGCATGATTTTTCTTCCTGCTTACTGAAGCAGGTCTGTGTTGCCATTTATTCTAATGAGCAAGCTGTTAGGTTTCCATATATCACTTCCATATATACTGGTAACACGTATTGTAAGCTTCACATGCTCTGATACTATTTGTTTTTTCACTGAAGATAGGCTGTAGCTTTGTTTATGCCCAAAACCTCATAGCCCTCAAGTTGGATGTTAGGGTCTGAAGCATCATGGAAACTTGTCCTGTGTTTGAGCTTTGGCCAGCTGTTCCAGAGAGGGATACCTACAGTGAATTCTCCAAAGCTATGTTTAGACACCTAGGTATTGCTAGGCAGCCATTTGAACTGTCACTTTTTAGTATTCTCCTTTTAAAACCTCTGGATTATTAAGGTAATGAAGAAGTTTTTAGGATGCTGTTTGAGTGCTATAAATCAAGTCTTTAGGCTCTTTGTTGGGTGTGTGCGTGTGTTGTGGTGTCAGTGACAGAGACTTCAGTTTTAAATGTGCAGAGCTTATAGAAGAACAGTGTTTTTATGTTCCAGAGAGAAGGGATAGTATGTCTAGCAGTAAATCCTGTAGCCAGACGACAATTACTGTTTCAATAGCATTGCACTAAGTACTGCCAAAGCTTTCAAATTATTTTGTTTTTTTTCAGATACAAGAATAACTGCTAGAAGCACTTGTTTGCTTCATTTAGGGATGCAATGGCATCAATCCACAGACAAGGACTTTGTTTTCAACAAAGGCAGTTTACTAACTATGTGTCAAGGACCTGAAGTTAGTTTCTACTTAGTATACCAGCAGCAGATTCTTGAGAGTTTTATACATTTTAAGAGACATAAGCTATAGCTATGGAGTAATTTACCTAGAGCTTATTTCAGATTAATACTCAGCTAATACTTAATGCTAAGAACAATGTGTTCTACTTGTCCAATAGCCTGTCTCAAAACTCGTACTTCCAACAGGAAGAAGTGGCAAGTCTGCTCCCTGGTTTATCTGGAGCTGTTCCAGGTCTTTTTATTTGCCATGTTTACCTTCTACTGTGTTACGGAAACTGTCTGTTGAATTTGAATAGAAAGGAGGAGTGTCAAATACACCAACTTCCAAACACTGAGCAACATCCTCAGGCTCTGGGAGACGCTGTACCATAGGTCGTGCTACATTTCCAGCAGGATTTCTTCGTATGGGACCACCCTCAGTACCTGGAAACAGAGAGAAGAAAGACAACAAGAACAGTAGGCCACAGAATGAATTGCTCTTCTGACTGAACTGTGGAGAAAAAAATCTCTCACAAAAGACATTTACACTGAATGAACTGGTCAGTTCCTTACGTTGGGCAAAGAATCTTCATGGGGGCCCTGTGTTCTGGATTCTCTGTTCCCGGATGTAAAATGTCATCTAGAAGCTTCTTACTGAAATTTGTTTTCTCTAAGTGATTTAAGAAATTTTTCTACAGATTTTCAATGTGATTTCCTGATGAGACCTAGGTCAAGATTATTGAGGATGTCCTGACAGAGTATCTGGGGAAAATATTATGTAAATGACTAACCCAGTATTGGGAGGGGTTTCCTATTTTTCCCCCTATTTCCATGACAGTGCTTATATGAATATATAAGAAACCTTACTGGTATTTAAAAAATTATTTTAATTTGGGTAGATATGTTAGAATCTGGTGTGACTCACATTCAAAACATGATCCACATAGTTACTGTGGGGATTGTTGGATGTTCTTATTTTAGGAGCAGAATGGCGTGAAGGTGATAAGTGGAGTAGTCAGACGAAAAGTTAAGCTTCAGTTAAGAAATAACACTGCCAGATTTAATTATTTATGGTGTAAGAGATGAATTGGTACTGCATAAGAAGGGAAGGCAAAGCATTTAATCTTTCTTCTGGTACAAGCTCATTATAGTATGTATTATCGCAACAGTCTGATGAAACATGGATCAAGAATATTCAAAAACCACTTTAAAACATTTTGGCTGAAAAAAGCCACCGCAATGTAAAGTATTATATTTATTTATTATTATCAGAATTTTCTCTCCAGATATCTTTTCATCATTCATACTTACTGTTACAGATGGTTCCCAAGGTTTCATAATCTTCTACATTTTCACATAGCACTCGCCACTGAGAGAAGATTGAATTCTGGCTTATAAGAGAGACATCGAAATTGCTTCTAGCTCCCATCAAGTCATCTGAGCAGATATCACATGTATTTTGTCCTGTTGCAAAATTCCAGTAAGGCAGTCCAAAAGTGGGGTCCTGTAGCATGTTCTAAACCACATAAATATAGTGTTACTATGTGTGTAACACAGACAGCTGTAATAATTACTGCTAGAAGAGTGCTAAAAAACAGCTAAATACATCCTAGTAAAAGTCAGAATCTTTCCTTGTAGAAGAGGAGAACTCTATGGAAAAATCATGTAGAAGCTTTTTGGTAGTTTTTAACATTGATACCTTTGTTCAACAGAGCAGATAGCTGTACTACTGAACTGAATCATGGATCTCCCCCATTATTAAGACAGTATCTCTTCCATGAAACCATATTGTGAGCAATAAGAAACTTAACACTGAAACCCCATTTTCCAAATATTTTTAATGGCCTGTAAACAAGAACAGTGTTTGTAGTGCACATAGTAACTAGATAAACTGTGGAACTGAGGGAAATGTAAAGAATTGGGATGCCAGCTTTTCCAGCTGGCGTAGTTTAGTTCTGGTATGGGCTGGAGTTGAACTGTACTGGAGTTAGCGAGGCAAAATTACTTTGACTAATGATGAAGTCTACTGACATAAATAGGAATATATATTAAAATCACAGACAGATAGAACTTCTCTGGGCTTCCACAAAGAGAAATGACATGGATGACAAATGTGTGTCTTGGAAGGGAGTGTGTGCCTCAGCCTGACGTGAAGCAATTAAAGCTAGTGGAAACACTGAAGTGATTTCAGACATTATTTAGTCCTGACCTTGAAAACTTAATTCTTGTTTTTTAAGGATGATGGTCCATAAAATACTATACCCATTTTATTAATAGGTCCACATAAGAGAAGAAAAAAAAGAGAACCATTGATTTATGGATCAGGATGTAGTAAAACACTAGCTTCTTTAACCGGTTACACAAATGAAATGTGATTCTGAATTCATAAGTCATCTCTGTTATCACTTTCTTCAGAATTTCTGATGCTTTCGTTAATGTTATTCAAAGAATAATGGCCTTGAGATTAAAAACACCACTGAAAAGAACAATGTTGGTCCAATAACATGTGTTATATCTAGAATATATATTTTTTTTCCAAGAGATTTTTATGGAAATTCTACATTTTCTATTGCTCTGATTAAAATATTATATTTAACATCTCTATAAAAGTGACAGTCTGAAGCCTAAATGCACTCTATTAAATTTAGTGTACAAAATGAGTTAATGAAATTGCAGCAGAATCATTTCAACATGTAGGAAAAAATTAATTTAATTTGTTGCCTGTTTTAATATGAAGTGCTTTAACTGCAAAAAACATAGCATGAATATCAGTAAACATTAAGAGGAACTTCACCTGCATGTCTCTTTCAAGCTGCAATAGGTGGTACCTATGCCACGTGACAAAAGCTGGTCCCTCATGGGAGAAATCAACTCCTCCAAAACTCTGCTGCCCTGCACCAAGGAAAGTCTTCCTGACAGAGTAATAGTGAGACCACACAAAGTAGTTATAAATGGAGATATTCTCGAACTGAGGTGTGTTGCCATCTGGCCCAAAAATTTCTTCACGTCTTCGTGTGGCAATAACGATGTCAGGATGCACTGTCACCTTGGCTTGGTGTAAGGCGTTCACGAAGCGATTCCTTTCTTCCGCACTTAGATCCAAGAGATTCCTTCTGACTGCGATAAAGCAGAAGAAGCAAGTTACTGCCAAAGTAACAAGACACTGAAGTCTGATCTCACAGAACTTATTTAATGCATTCCTAATAATTCTGGGCAAGTCCCTTTTTCTTCAAGTTCCCACCCTTTTTTTATTGGGGAAACTCACTGAGCATAAATAGAAGATGTTACTTATTTTGAGAAAAGATGAAATAAATTAAAATAAAACCCCAATTCTTGCAATTTTAGTGCTTTTAGGAGTATTGTTACAAATTATTTTTCCATCCTGCTGGACAAAAGACAAAGACAGTTCTTTGTCATACAAACCTTTCAGAACTTCATCCGATATACTTATCTATATACCACTAGTTGTGGTAGTACTCTACAAGAAATGAGCACTATAAACTAATAAACCAATAATCAGAAATTCTCTGTTTGAAAATTTAATGACATTAAATTTTAATTTAATGAAGAATTGATATTTTTATTCTTGAACCTTTGTAGGAAAAATGGCAGATTTGCTGTGAATTATTGTGAATTTGTCACAGTATATCTTTAATCTGACATTTTATCTTACCTTTTATCTTCTAAACCTGACACTATTAACAATTGTCACATATTAGTCCTTTTTAGCCGTATTTCTCAAAATAATGAAAAGATGTCATTGTCCACACATAGAGAGTGCAACAAAGAAGAAAACTGACTTGTTGAAATAGCAGTATTTCTGCAATAAGAAATGAATCCAGATGACCTCAGTCCTTCTTTCATCTGGTCTGAGAAAATTTCAGACTAAGTTTAGACTAAGATGAAGATAGAAGTCCTCACAATTGTTATTCAATATTTACTTATTGTCATTATAAAAATACACAGTAAAAATCTATAACTCATCGTCCAAATTAGTGATAGATTATACAGATGCAAGAAGCAACAGATCTTCAACATGAATCTATATAAAGAATAGAAGTGAATTATGCTTTACTAAAAAGAAAAACAGATTCAGTGAGGCATATTTTAGTTTCTGGGAAATTTGAATAAAGTCTTTCCTGAAACATGAATTTCAGACAAGGACGGTATATCCTGAAACATGCTTTTTTGTTTTGCAGAGCTAAACTGACATGCTAACTCTCATCACTGAAGTGCTGGGCTTTGTGGTTTGGTTGGTTGTTTATTTGTTTTGGTTTTTGTTTGGTTATTTTGTGGTGTTTTTTGAATTGTTTCAAGTAGACAACTGTAATTGGCCATCTAATTTTGATTTACATAGACATATTAACATTTTCATTTTGAAAATATATGCCTGAACCACAATAAAAAATAGGGATTATTATTAGAGTTAGTCATTAACTGAGAAGATATGAAGACAGCACATTGGATTTTACAGCAATGTAATAAGGATATGCCAACAGTAATCCAGTAATTATTTCTAAAATCTGAACAGATGGGGCCATCTATGAATGGGCAAAAGAGGTGACCTCAATGTGAAAACTTAAAGCATAATAAGAAAATAATTTATACCTTTTAAACTTCTGTTATCATGCACAATGTATTTGATTTACTTGGCATTTTAATGCATTGTAAAGGATTTAATGAGAGAAAAGTAAAAAATGCTCTTGTACATTCTAGAAAATCCCCTAAAACTGCTGTTCGCCTGTCTCTAGCTTTACATTATTAAGTTTGTGTGTTAACATTTATGCCTTTATTATTCTTCAGAGCTGCTATCATTGTAAAATAGAATAGGCCAGAGTATCGGAGAGTGCAATCTGGCTTAGCAGATCAAATTCACAAGTAATACTTTCTTCTTTCTAGTTTAGTTCTTGAAGCTCAAAGGATGAAAAAAAAAATTCAAAGATCTTTCCCATAGCCATCATAAACTATTATTAGGGAATTGTTAAAATTTTGATTTGGTAAGTGGTCGTTTGTTAACTCTTATTGGAACATGCTCTTACATTCATGGAATGTTCACTTATCTGGTGAAATGTCAGTGCTGATTTCTGTTTCAGCAGACAGAAACACTGCATATTTGTGCTAAAGACCTCTTGTTTAACATATCAACAGAACCCATGCTCATTTGGGGAGATTTTTGATTCTACAGGATTTCAATAACATCTTTGAAGTTAAGTGCTTAAGTTTAAAAATAAATGTTGAAATCTTGTCCATTCAGATGATTTTCAGATGAGAACAAGAATATGGCCCCAAACCTGTTTGTCTTTTTTAATTTACCTGTAATGTTCAACTTTTTTCCAGTCCTTCAAGGATTTCAAATCCATTTTTAAAAAAATGTAAAGATCTGTTTAGTGATATGCTAGATGTAACTGAAACTGGAGTACTGAAGAAGGGCTTACCCCACCCTGGACTGATTAATTTGAACAGTCCCCAGTCATGACTAATTTTTTTAAAGATATTGACAGCAGCAAAGGCAATAAAAATTTACCGGACCAGGTACTTTGTTTAGAATTGTATTAAGGGACTTTGAATGAAAAAACCTGCTGTCACATTTAAAATAGTCAGAAGGTATTAAACATATTGAGGTACATATTATTCCCAGGATCACTCACAAACACATGTATATAAGTGCCTTTAGACATTATTTTTATCTTAAATCCAAATAATAAATTTTTCTTCAATATATACATTCTATTCTTTAATGGAATTTCATGCTTTCTTTTCTTTCTTTTAATGGATAGTAAGTGTAAGTAATAAGTAATTTTTACATGAGCTGAACTGCTCCTCTAGCACCTACCTGCCTTTATAACACCTTTAGCAACACACCTTTGTCATTATATAGCATGGAGGTTTTGTACCTTAAAGAGAACAAATCCACTAGATACACTGAGAAGCAAGCACTGACAAGGACCATCTTTCACGTCGTATTTCGGACGTCCTTACCGATATTGATCTGCTGGCTGCAGGTAGGTCCAGTCCAGCCAGGCCGACACGACCCGCAGTTGTAGCCGGAGAAGTTCCCGTTGCAGCGGCAGGTTTGGTTGAAGAAGCGGATGGGCCATTGCTCGCGGTCGTCCCGCCCGTCGTGGATGTACTGGGGGCCGTGGGGCCGCCAGTCCACAGTCACCTGTACGCACCGGCCCCTGCCCGTGGACACACCGCAGCGGTCGGTTCCCGGCCCGAACACAGGGAAATAGTCTGGGCAGCACATGCCGCTCCTCAGGGCCTCAACAGTTGCGCACTGTCGAGGGAACTGGGCTCCAGCTTGGCCTGACATGGTGAGAAGCAGCAGCAGGGAAAGGTAGAGCAGCGTGGGGATCCGCATGACAGCGGGTCAAGCAGAGCCGGCTTGCTCCCAGAGCTGGCTGTTCGCACACGCTGATTTCCTCTCCTGTGATGGGACACCCAGCTCCCTCTATGGAGAGAGAGAGAGAAAGAGGGAGAGAAAGCAGAGTAAAAATAAATGACACAAATCTCTGGGCTACCCCTTTCACCCCAGAAAATTCCTAATGCTGCACTTCAATACTCTGAAAAGGCGAGCAACTCTGACCACAGATGCTAATATTCTCATTGTCTGCACGAAAGATAGTAACTAAGTAGATCTGCATTTGCTCACTGACTGTTAAATTCTTCCAAAATGTTCATTCACATTTTACACTTGCTGGACACATTTGTTCTGCTGCCACAAAGTTCTAAAACCTGTCTAAGGCACCAGTTTTCTGAAACATTTTTTTTCCACCCTCCTTCCTTCCCCCAGCTCATGCCTTCTCTGCATTAAATTAGCATATCTTGTTCTCCCCTCTGTTTTCCTGCTGTTCTCTGATGCCAGCTCCAATATAAAGTGAAGCTGTACTTCTTCATGCATTGTACCTGTTTTCTCTTCCTGGTACCTCTCCACTGCTGAGATCTCCTTCTATCTCTGCACGTCCTATGACTGTCTAACCTGAAATAAGCACGGCTAATTTCTCTCCTGGTTCAGTCTGCTTGCTAATCCTTCTTGTACCAACACAGTATGGCTTGGCCTCACCCTCCTTCCTCTCTTAATCCCCTTTCTACTTCAGTGCATTTCTCTGGACTTTAAGTACTTGAACAGCACATGATTTCTTTCATGCTTATCTCCTTGTGATTTTACAAGTTTTACCAAAGGTCAGAGACAAACACTTGAATTCAAAACAGAACAAATGTGAAGTTGGGTTTTTGTTTGTTTCTTGGTTTGTTTTTTGGTTTTTTTTTTTAATTACTTGCAAAGAAAGGCTCACTTGAAAACAAAGAACAGTGGGGAAAATACATTTAAAAGATACTTAGAAAAAGTTCTTAAGACGGCATTTTCAAGATCAGGCTGAAGTAAGTGACTAAGCAATGCTATTTGTAAAATGAAACACTCCAATTTTTAAACTTATAGCTTTCAGTTTAACAGTTTATTTGATACTAAAATAAAAAGACAATGATGGTACTGGAATTTCATAAAATACTAACTTCTGAGCAGGTGCTAGGAAGGGTAATGACAAAAATAAATTGACAAATCTCTTCAATGAAAGAAAAATGCTTCTTTAATCTTTGCAAGGATGATTTCTACTGCACAAAAATGACCTTATTCAAGTTATTACTCTCTTCCTTAGCTTTCAATAAGGATGGATTTCAGCGAGGTGGAGATATGTCAAGTGAGGTGAAGATAAGTCAAGAAACATCTTAACTGGCATCAAGACAAAATATTAACAAGTTTTCTGGGAAAAGGTTCAATCACACTGTAACTGACATCAAGCAGAAAATGGATTACCTTCTTTTTCTGCTTCCCTATATGCAAGTCATAATGCGAGAGTGCACCCGATTCTGGCAGAACAAAGAAACAATTTTTTTGTGCATTTATTCTTGCCAACCAGCCATGCACCAGAGCAGTGAACCTTGCCCTCTGTGCCTTGCATAACCCAACATGCTTGCTTCAGGGTAGGAGGGAGATTTTTAGTACACTTCTCTCTCTCTTTAGTTCATTCTCCATTTGCAGACAGGAGGATTTGCTAATCCTCAAGTGAATGTATTTTCTATTCTGACTTCCACTTCATTCTCCATTTTAGTATATATTCTCTTCTTTGTTATCTTATCCTGCTTCTTTCCAAGCTTAAATGTTTTCTCTTTGAACATGTGTATTGGGACACAGGTGACACAAATTCACTGTTTTCACATCAGAAGGTAAACCAGAGCTGGTAAAAAAATCTCTTGAGATTTTATCTGAAAAGAACTTAAAGTTCAAAGAAGAAGCATACGGGTTTTAGCCATGAATATTTAGCAAATACAGCAAATTCATAACAAGCTTAAGAGGGATAAATGCTGCTTCTTAGACAAAGCCCCAGTAAAACAGAGCAAACAGATGTACTGACTGAGGTTTCCTGGCATCATAAAACTTCCCCATATAATGGTGTACATGATTTAGACCTTCTGAAAACCTCCTGTGGAGAAAACACCTATGAATGTTTTACAGCAGAGGTGCACTGCTGAGGATCGTATCCCTTCTTTTCCCCAGATATTCCCTTGGGTTTCCTGTTGGAAATCTTGCTGAACCATTTGGTGGAATGCAATCTTTTTTATAATTTTTATTTTGATATTCTTGCCTTTAGAGATATTCTTGCCTTTAAAGACTCCTGCTCCCCTACTGTGCCTGAAATGATTTGGTCTTGGAGATTATCCAAATGTACAACATCTGTGTTTCTGTGACTCAGTTCAGAAAGGGCTTGTCTACAAAATCAAGGTAATGAGGAAGAAGTCAGTGTGTGAACCCCTAGCTCACTAATTGCCTGTGCGGACTAAAAGACTTGAAAAGAGATTACTTAATATGCTATATATTTGCATATATTCTTATATTATTGCACCACTCTCTTTTTTTTTTTTTTTTTTTTTTGTTAAGTAGTAGTTCTTGATGCTGGGAACAAGATCTCTATGCAGACGCATAAGGTTTAGGTCTATACCCTAAACTACTGGAGAAGGTTATAAAAATCTAGAGTTCTATTTATGCTTGATGAAACATACCTGAGGTACTGATTGTGTCTCAGCCCATGCCATCATCCCTACAGTCAAACATCTGGGAGCTACCCAGTGGTAACTCTTTACTAAGAGTTGGAATACAGGCATCTGTTTGTTTAAAGTATAAGAACACAGTATTAATTCAGAAGTTCCATTCTTTAACACATGAAAAGACACATGATTGTAGTGATACTGCTACATGCATTTTTCTTCCAGTTAAACAGTACCTTTAAGAAGCATTAAAGGTCAGTGCCAGGAAACAGATCGCTATCAATGGCTCTCATGGAACATATACAGCAGAAGAAGATTGCCTATTCAGGTAGTCTCTATCTTTGTAGTTCTTCAGTTGTCCTAGGGCTTATTCAGTTCAACACATTTGAATAAGTACATTATTTTTTGAGTTTTTGTCTATTTCTTTTATTTTAGCTGGTATATTCAAACAGTACTATGCAAGATGAATGTAAAAGAGAGCAAAACTTACCTAGTATTATTTTCTTCCTGAAGAGTGGGGGAAAAAATATAAGAGCCAATGAGTTTAATGTTTTTCTAGCAAACTATAAGCAATAATCTACAGTAATAAAACTACTGTCTCAAGGCATCAGTAGACAGCTGCAGACTTAACAAAGGAAATGGTGCTAGAGTTTCATTAACAGAACATGTAGATGCAAAAAAGTATTAATTTGTAAATAGGTTGTGAAATGAATGGGCAACAAACAACAGTGATGTTAACAGTGATGATCTGCAGCATTTAATTTTCTGCTTCTATTCAGAAAAACCACCAATGAGAAACTTATTGCTGAAAATCTTTTACTCAGATTAACGCTTGCAGTGAAAATGAGACAAGATTTTTCTTACTGATATTTATCATGCAAACTGTAGAAGTGCATAGTCCCAAGGAGCACACAATTTAATTTTTCCCACAAACCTTAGGTTTTAGCAAATTGCTTCGAGCTAGAATTAATGAGTGCAGCTATGGACATCTAAACCTCAGTGCTCTGTTAAATAACCAATTTTCTGTAGTAGGAAGACAGTGGACCAGCCTCAGATAATGCAAATCAACGCAGCCCCATTGGTTTTAATAAGACATAGAATTACAGTCAGCTGGAGGGAGCTTGGCTCATTTGTATAGGTTAACCTTCAGCTGGCTTATTTGCTGACAAGAAAACTACAAAAATAATGCTGACTGTTACAAGCAACTGCAGTACTTCCCAGATAATTCTACTATGTGTTGTCTAGTCTACATTATCTTCCTTTTCATTAGGCAGTTGAAAGCCAAGCCAACAGGGAGTATGAAACTGCATGTAGTGCAACCTTACAAAATGAAAAATAGCATTCCAAAGAATAGAAATAAAAATATTTCTTTTAAAAATTTGTTTAGATTATAAGGTTTCAGCACATTCATTAAATTGCTTCATCTCTTCCTAGTGTCTCTTATTTTGTGTCAGACATGGCAAGTTCCATAAAAGCTGACATGTCTCAGACATGGAGAAATTTTATTCATTTTTCTAGGAAATCATGCATATCCTGTATTGTGCTCTACTGTAAGATTTAATTCTGGATTAATTTTAATTAAAGGATTATTAGTCAATTTTCTTGTTGGCAACAACTTTCTCATCTTCATCCAGCAGACTGCATGATACTTAGTAAGTACTTAAATTACTCTCTAAGAGTAGCAGTCTCATATTTTTATCAAGTTCTTATTTTTTCTTGCAAATAAGGTAAATTTCTACTTTCATTTTGAGAAAATATATATCACTTTTATTGGAAGCTGAACCAACTATAAATCAATGTATAGGAAAGATAAACAAGGCAAAGGACAAGATTTTTATATAGTTTTGATAACCTGGTTAAAGAAAAAAAATGAAGTAAAATTATTTCATACAAATTGATACTTCTTTTCCTTAAAGTATGAAATTTTCACAGTGAATCTTGCAAATGCTATAAACACTTTAAGCAAAATAAATAATTTTAGTTATACCTACTCCATAATGTGTTCTATTCATCTAAAGTTTTAGCCATGTACGGGAATATGTGTTATAATAATGCTAACCATTTCTGAACATTTCCTCCATGTTTTTGTAATTCTGGAATGATATCAATGAGCTGAAGCATGGCTGAGAAATGAAATTGGCCTGCAGTTGCGTCTGCAAAGTAAAGTGCAGAAAATTTACTCTATCTTTGTAGTTCAAAAGTTCACCTTCAGCAAGGAAACATATAGGTAATTGGAGTCTTTATTGCTTTCACCAAACATAGTCCAGTGCCTGGAGAGAGATCTGCAGTTTCAAAATGATGCGATAGAGGTGACAAATGACTGCCTACAGAGAAATGAGTGAGACCTAAAAGAGTGTTGCAGATAGGCATAAAATGAAAATAAGTAGCACTTGTCTAAGAGTTTGAAATAGCTTCAAAATAGCACACATCACTTTTTCCTCTTGAAAATATATGTAAGGTTTGAAAGCAGTATTTCAGAGAAACAATTGACTGATAAAGGTGCAAGACTGGGTAGAGCTTCCAGGAAGCAGAAAGTGTGGTGTTGAACCTGGAATCATGAGTTTTACTTACGAGTGACTGTGGATGAAATCTGACTCCCTTAGCAGCCTAAGGTGAAGGAAATAAGGTATGCTCTAATCCGAGGGACAACCATGGTATTAAAGTTAGCTTTGTGTTGTGAGCAAATACAGTGAACACAATGCTTTGATTGCCACGATGCAGCTGGAGCTGGGCTGTGTAAAACTGAGCTACAGATTAGGAAATTGCCTAACATAGTGTCACATAGTCACTGAACCCAGAATGGGTGTCAGTGAGGCCTGGAGGTGGAGGGTGTCCCTGCACAGACAGAGTTTACAGAAATTAACATGTCTATCACCAGCAGAGCTGTGCACCTGCCACCCTGCCCCGTGCTCTCATCTGTGCACCTGCCCATGCCCTCATCTTTCCACCTGCCAATGCAATGTTCAGGAAATTTATTCTCCTCTGACCACACTCTAGGGAGCTACTAATCAAGAAGTGTTATATGTTTTGTTCTTACTGTAGATGCACTTTGGGCAAGACTACAAGCTGCCTAAGTAAATGGGAATTTTGCTTCTGATTTTAAAAGTTAGCAATGTAAAATTCATTACCCAAAGAAACCTTAAGTAGAACAAACTCCAAATCAAGGTAGATTATTCTGTCAACTTATGTTATCTTGCCTTTTCAGATCAAACCATCTTCAAGGGCAAAGATGGTGTTTGTCTTACCACATTTTATCCATTACAGCATACCATGAAATTGAAGGCATAAGAGGTCAGCTTACTGTTAGGAGTAAACTGCCATAGCTCCAATAAATAACACTGTTCAGGATGTGCCCATTGATGTCCAAGAAGTTAAAGTAATTTATATTTAGTAATAATCAAGTCCTCTGTGTTTTGAGAAACTGAATCTGAATTTTTTTCTTTGCTGAAGTGATTTCCATGAAAATTTATCTTCCAGTGTTATAAATTGGAAGACCTGCCAGATTATACATACTATCATATGACATTTTGTTCCAGGCCTTAAAAATGAAGAAAAATATACTGGCACAAGATTAATTTTTCCCTAAATTCATGTTATTCCATTGATAGACAGAGTGCCTTTTGACTGAAAAAAATAAATTGTGCTCTGGGTAATATAGATCAATAGCTTATGTTCTGTAGGTGAAAATACTTTGTAGGGAGTTACCCTACCAAGCTAATAGATTTTTTTTTTTGTAAATTATCTTTAAAGATAGAAATAGATAAGGGTTCAGTGCAAGGAAAGCCTCTTAGCTATTTATTGACTAGAGAAAATGAACTAATAGCTACTGTCACCAGTGACAATGTTTTTCTCAGAGCACACTGAAATGAACAGTATTCTTTCTTTTGACCTTACTGCACTGTAAACTATGTCCATCATGACAGATTTCTAATATGCAATCACAAATATCTTGCTCGAAGAAATAGGATGTTGAAGCCCCTCACAAACTTTCTGAGTTAGGTTAGAAGCTTTGATGAAAATTATGTAACATTTATGCGTTAAGTGGATGAACATTTTTTGTTCCTATGGAAAATTTGTGGCATTTTTGTCATGCCAACAGCTTGGAAATGTTCCCATTTACAGCAGAAGTTGATGCTAGTGCACTGGAAACCAAAACTAAAGTACATGACCAAAATGCTTCTTACTAGGGAGGAAAAAAAAGAGATTTTTATTATTCTTATAACCCACATACCATGATACAAAGCTCTCTTTTGTATTTTCACTACTGCCTTAGATGAGGTCACGCAGCTGCCAAAAGGTTTGAGGAAAAGCAAGGGAGGCTGCTGCAAGTGAAGATGTTAGTATCATAGCAGTGGCATTCTGTCCTTTAAAGACTACCCTTTGCCAAAACACAACGCTAACCTTTTGCTTACTTAAAGGAATATATGCAGATACATTTTGAAACTGAAGTTTGTATTTATTATTTATTAATATGAAGGTTCTAGTGACACTTTTTTTGCAGCAGAATAATGGAGTCCTTTATCAGCATTAGCCTGAACAAGTGCATTAAAGCCATTTAATGTGTCACAGTATTTTAAGTCAAATAAGATAGCTCCATTCATTTCATGATGGAGACTGTTTTATCACACTGTTAGTGAGCCATTTATTCTGAAAATGGAACAGTGTTTTATTCCAGTGTTTTATTATATATGCATAAGAATTGATGTTTAGGACTACTAAGTCCCATAAGTCAAACACAACCCTTAGGAATTTCATTTTTGAGCAGGCCTGATAAGTCTCATTAATGCTTGATATCTTCAATGTCACAGATCAAATAAATATCTTTGAGGTACCTGATAACGTGTAAACGATATTTACATTATTCCTTTCTATATATTAGGAGCTATCTCATTAGCCTGAAAAAACTTTGTTTCTCCAGAAACTCCACAACTCTATTAACCCTTGTAACAGAGTAGGAAATCTATACATTAAAATCTAAGAAGAAAGGAATACAGTTAAATCTGTACACACTTAATTTTCTAGTGTTGTCTAGATGGATTTAGGGTTCTGCATTGGGTAAATTTCAGAGGAAAAGTCTCCCTGAACAAACCAAAAAGAAGTGCTATCTAACTTTTCCTTCTGTAAGCAGTTAATAAAAGACAACATGATGATTTTTTTTTTTTTTTTATGATGAAACTACCACCACCTGCTCAGAAATCTTTAATTGAATGGATATTTTAAAATGAGAGTAGATACACTAATTCTAATCACTAGGGGTTCTCATACCATAATAAAAAAAGATCAGCTATGAAATCTGATTCCAATATTGTGGAAGTAATGGATGTCAAAACTCCACGTGTGCACTTCAGGCAAGGATCACAGGATACTTCTAAATGTCATGAGCACTAATGACTCCAATATGCTGAAAGATTTACAGATATGTCATAGATATCCTTTAAGGCTTTGTAATTTTTTATATTGATTTTGAGGACTTCCCAAAGAAATGAATAAACAAAGAACTCAAGAAGATCAAATAAGCATGTAAGAGAAATGTGTCTAATGATGGCAGACTTATATAAGTATAGAAATTGTTGATCTGTTTGGTCAATGAAGAACTCATGAAACAGATGATTGCTATAAATGCAGCTAAAGTAAGAAGGAAGAGGATCTTTTTAATTAATATTTCTTTCATTGATTTTTCTCAGACATAAGTGACAGAACATTTAGTGATGGTTGATTATATCTTCCTGCATTTTTGGAATGAATTTGTTGGTATGCTGGTAGGCTTTGGAAGAAAAAAATCACTCTTTTAAAGATTGCTATACTGATGCAGACTTCTATTAATTCTATCACATCATCTTTTGAGTAGATAATCTGTTAAGTTTTCCAAATTTTTAAAGGGGGGATTGATGTTAGGTTAGTCATCACTATTTTTTGTTTTGTATGGTATTTTACCATAACGACACTTCCAGCCTGCTAGCATCTCAAGCAGAAATGATTCCTCAAAACTTTTTCAGTCTTGTTTTTAGTAGCAATAATAATTTGTTGTTGAATCTTACAAAGTTCTTACCACCAGCTACATACTCTTTCAAAGATGTGAGCTCCTTGCATGCCTTCCACACACTTCTCAGGATGTGTAAATAATATTTCTTTTTCATCTAAGGATAGACTTGAATGCAGGGAAAACAAGGACCTAATCTCTAAAATATACTGTCAAATTTAGGAAATGTAAGCTCTTGCCTAAATTTATCTAGTAAACAAAATATTAATTTCTACTTGTGAAATGGAAGAATAAAATTCATCTCAAATGATACAGGGTTTTTTTCACTTTTCAAGGCCTTCTGAATTCCTTGTAGCTCTTTGGAGTTATGTCCTTCTTTTTCCAGATAAAAAGTTCCTCTTTTGTTTAACCTATGCTTCTTCCTCCCATAATGATGGATCCCATGGTGCCAGTGCATCAATCATAATTCAAATTCTATTTTTAAGGCGGAGTGTGGGTGGTGCTGGGCTCATTGATAAAATGATCAATTAATTTTTATTGTTACTGCATTTAAAATCCTTGTCAAGGAATCAATAGTGTCAAATGTGGTAATAAACACAGAGCAAAATTAAACCTGACAGAAGACAAGAAACTACAGATGTTCAGAAACAGAAAGAAAAGCCCACTCAGGATAATGCTTGTTATGTTAAAAGGGTATGTTTCAGCAGAATAGCAGGATAACTATTACCAGTCATTTTAGTGGACATTACAGCTAAGAAAATTTGTAGGAAATAGGTGAAAAAGTATTACATGTCTGTATAGGTGATTGTGTCAAGTCTGAATGGCAGCTTAAGTAAAAGCAGAATTCAAAAAAGGAAAAATTATGTCTGATCCTGTGGGAGATAAAAGTAGATGACATGGTTATTCATAGTACTGAATGAAATATGGTCAATAGGGAGAGAAATAGGCAAGGAAGTCTCTTTCAGTGACCAAAATTAGCTTCTCTTTGATAGAGAAGAGAAATCAATGCAAAGGATGAAAAAAATATTGATGTGAAATTAGCAAAAAACATGTAGCATTTGAATATAATTTCAATCTAAAGTCTTCATGTGTTTGTATGAAAAAGAAATATCTCCATAACCATCACCCTGTGACATGGTTGATTGTAAAGTAGGAGCTGCAAACAATATAGAACATCTCTATGTGCAGGACAAGGGGGTTTGGTTCGCAGCTTGTAAGTATTATTAACTGCTGTTCCCAGAATATATGGTATTCACTACTGAGTTAATGTAGATGAGTATATTTTATTATGTCCTGGTCATAGAGAAATTCAGTATTTATTAGGGAGAGTAACACTGGAAATAACATTGTGCCAAATGTAGATAGGGTATTATTGATCTTAAATATACATGAATATTTGAGAATAGGTGTCAGATTTCATATTCAAGTATTTGAAAAGTTATTCAGTGATGTAAAAAACTGAGTTAGTGTTTAAGCAAGACTCAAACTTGTCACTTATCATCTACTGCAGATATACTAAAAATATAATTGATTTTCAGAAGGAAAATTGTTTGTTGAGTTTGAGAAAGGCTAGATTTTTTTTTTACTCCTGCAGAACAAATTGTACTGTCATACAAATTTATTGTCTTACCAAATGTAATTAATTAGCTTTTTAAAAAAACTATTTAATTCAGAATAATGAAGAGTAGGAGGTGTGACTATGCATCTTAAGGGAGTAAAATATTTACAAGTACCTGGTTTTCACCTAAACCATGTTGTAATAGTAGAAAAACGGAAAAGAACACCAAAACTCAAAACTTATTTTATATATTCTCTAAAAATAGAAATGGTGATTGATGTCAACTCTTACGTGCAAGTGGAAAAACATGCTGCTAAGATAGCAGCATGAAGACATACAGGGACAAGGAAAAGACTATTTATATTTATATTTATATTTAAGACTAAATATAGCACACTGAATTTTTTATATATTTGAAATTAATTCTTGCTATGGCAAGACATGGCAGAGGAAAAAAAAATGATGGTAGAACTTCTTGTAAGTAAAAAGTGATGTGCATGTTGTTGCACTCAATGGATATTTCCAAGGGAGGGAGTTGTCATGGACTTCTGTCTGCTCAGAATGCTCTGATTAAAGTGATGCCATTTTTGGCAGCAAAAGCCTGAAGAATAGGCTGCTCACATGTGGGAATAATGTAACAAATCCAGGTGGTTAGTTCTACAAATAAAAGGTCTGGATGATCACATAGACTTCAGCGAGCCTTTTTCACAGTATTTCTCCAAATGCATTACATTGACATCTGCTTTTATAAGTAAACATGGTTAAAAAAGGTGAAAATAAGCATATATAAGTTATATAGGTACTGTTTTTGCTGTTACTGGAGAGCAAAAGGATTGATAACCACATTTTTTATTATATTTCAGAAAATGTATTTATTGAAAGAACAGGAATTTAGAAATACTGTCACAAACAACTGAATCAATGAAATAGAGAAAAGGGCCTGTTATCCATGTGTCCAAAGCCGTGACACTGAGTCCCTGGGGAGTGGGGCTGAGGAAAGTGGAAGATGCCAGATGTATGAATAGCATCCTGTTTCACTACCTGAAGACCTCTTCAGTGAAATGTACTGGAAATAAGATAGTTGAAGTGGTGGAAATTTCATTCAGAGAAACTCTCCCTAATTGCACTGATGCCTTCAAATTGCAGTGAACTCTCACAGCTGTATTTCAACATTAGTCTGGAAGCTCAGCAATTGTAGCTGTGTATCAGTGATCGGCAATTCTTACAAGAAGGCTCTGAAAATTGATAGTTACTAACACGCCTGAATTTTGAGTCACTGTTTGATAAGTCAGAAAGGAAATTTTCCATTTGAAAGCATCCAAGTCTTTTGATTTTGTGTGCTTTTCTGAGGTTACCTATTTTTTCAGACTCTTTTTGACTTTTAAGTGTTGAATTGAGCAAAAATGATACACTATACATAAGAGAACAGAAATAACAGTTTAGGCTCAACATGATGGCCAATTTAGATCAGATACCAGGGCCAGATTTACAATGTCTTCCTGTGGAAATAAGCATGACAGGTTCATTTTACAGTCTATAGAAGGAAACAGGTACTTTCAGAATGCAATGTGTCTCATTCTAAAATAAAAATAAAAATATTAAATGTGGAGGATGATTCTAACAGCACTTATTTCCCACCATTTGCTGCAATGACAACTATGCACAGCTAATTCAGGTGTAGAAGATAAAAGTTAGCTGACATGAATTGAACATTGAGCTTCTGACTAGAAATTTTCCTCAAAAAATCTTACTGATATTTGTTGTACATTTGACGCTGCTTGCATGTGTAATTTCGTTTTTAATTTCAATTAAACCCTGCAGTCATCATACGAAGTGATTCTATAAGTCATTTAGTGTTTTTCTGCTACCAAATTTTGTCTTTAATATAATAAATATGTCTTTAGATATAATAAATTTCTCTCCAATCAAAGAATATAAAGATATATCACATAGTATAATATAATATGTCATATAGTATAATAATTATACAATAATTACATCAATAATTGTATCATATAAGATATAAGAAATAATGTTAGATATAATAAATTTCTCTCCAATATCTCTCCAATTATTGATGAAGATCAATTCATCTCTTAGTTAAGCCATACCACAGTTACAAGGTACTTTGGCAGACTGTAAACCTAGATGTAGTCCCATCATTTTTGCAGAAGTTAAAATAAAAGGTCCCTTTATTAAGTGCCAGCACTGTGGTACACCCAGGATTTGGTTCCTAACCACAGTGTGATGGCCTGTGCTGTCATTGGCAAATCAATGATCAAGCTATGTTGGCTAGTAAATGTGACAACGAGCTGGAAAGAGGCTTGTCCTGATGGATACCAAGTTGAATTTAAGCCAGCAGTGTGCCCTTGCCATAAGGAAGGTAAATGGTATTCTGGGATACATTAGTCACAGTAGTGAATCAGACTGAGAAAGGTGATCCCACCCTTTTATTCATTACTGGTGATGCCACACATGGAGTACTGTGTCCAGTTTTGGGCTCCTTAATACGAGATAGTCATGGACATAGTGGAGAGAGTCCAATGAAAAGCCTGAAGATGTTGAAGGGACTGAAGCATCTCTTCTAAAGCAAAAGGCCAAGAGAGCTCGGGTAATTCGCCCTGAAGAAATGCAGGCCTCAGTGGTGTCTTGTCAATGTATATGTGCAGTTCAGGAACAGGAGAGAGTAAAGAAGACAAGAGTCAGGCTGTTTTCAGTGTGGTCAGTGTCATGTGGTCAGAGCATGAGGCAATGGGCACAAGCATCAACACAGGAGGTTCCCTCCAAGTGTCACTTTGCCACAGTGACCGTGACAGAGCACTAGATTAGGTTGCCCAGAGGCATTGTGGGCTCTCAATCTTTGGAGATTATTCAAAAGCCAATTGACACGGTCTTGGAAATTGGCTCCAGATGACTCTACTTGAGCAGAAGGTTGGATCAGAAAACCACAGAGTTCCTTCCAATCTCAGTCTTTTTGAGATTCTTTGAAATATATTTCAAAAGGTCCTGAAAAAGCATTTCTTAAAAAACTGATAATATCAACAGCTGTCAACAATTTAATTTTATTTTTTTTTACTTATTCATTACAATGATAATGCTTAGTAATACCACAATTTAAATTTAAATGACAATCTTAGAAACACCAAATACATAGAAGGAAATGATCCTGATATTTGCACTGCCTTATTTTTAATACATGGAACAGACTTCAGCTAGAAAAGACGCTGATATTTCAATTCATTAATTCTAAAATAGATTAATAATTATAGAGTTTTTTCTAATCCTTCCCAACTGTTAATGAATAGCAAAAACTATGAATAGTAGATCTCAGATAGGTTCTCTGTCTTGAGTGCTAGAGGATGACCGTGTTTTTATTTTTAATGGTTTAGGTTGGAAGTGACCTTAAAGATTGTCCAGACTCAATCAACCTTGCTGTGGGCAGGGAGGCTACCCACTAAACGAGTTACCCAAGCCCCCCTCCAGCCTGGCTTTGAATACTGCCAGGGATGGGGCATCCACACCTTCTCTGGACAAGCTGTTCAGTTACTCACCACCTTCACAGACAATTATTTCTTCCATATGGCTAATCTAAACCTGTTCCCTTCATTCCCACTTGTCCAGTCACGACAGTTGATGAGGAGTCCCTCTCCAGCATCCCTGTAGGCTTCTGTCAGATACTGGAAGACTGCTGTGAGGTCTCCATGCAACTTCTTCCAGGCTAAACAGTCACAGATTTCTCAGCCTGGGAGGTTCTTCAGTCCCCTGTCAACCTCGTGGCCTTCTCTCAATTTATTCTGGTGGTTCCCTGTCTCAATTTGTTCTGATATTGGGACCCCAGAGCTGATGCAGCACTGCAGTGGGGTCTCAGCAGAGCAGAGCAGAGGGGCAGAATCCCCTCCCTGGCCCTGCTGCCCACGCTGCTCTGGATGCTGCCCAGGACACGTTTGGCTCTCTGGGCTGTACGTGCTCATTGCCAACTCATGTTGAGCATTTTGTCAAATCTCAAACCCCAGTCCTTCTCTGTGGGATTTTTCTTGATAAATTCTTAGCCCAAGCTGCATGTTTTACTCATGGAGCAAGTAGTATTACAGTTTTCAAAAAGCAGTCAAGTGTCAGGCTTGTGGGATGAGTCCCCACTGGTACGATTGCTCAGCTAGTACACCAAGGGCTGCTCTCTTCTGTCTGTGTCTCAGCAAGAAATGGGCCAAGCTTTTATCTGGGAAAAAGCCTCTGAAAGAGGCTTCCTTGTTGGGGAAGAGACACAATTTTCTATAATGAATTTCTGTATTGACTTAGAAATGTTAAAAAAGGTAGAATTGCTTTTCTTAAAGCAAGATCATATACACACTTCTAGTCTTAATGAAATCCTTTGAATCCTTTGATTTATCAGTTTTATTCAAAGTCACATGAAACATATTTAAAGCTAGGAATGTTTGGGTTGAAAGGAAAAGGAAGACTACTGTGGCCTTTTTCCCACGCTTTTTGACGTTAACAACACTTATATTCTACTCATAATAAAAAAGTAATGACTAGGAAAAAAAGCAGTGCGATTCATTGGACTTAAATCATTAAAAAATTCCTCAGACTGCTCCTTTCAGCGTGTCTGAGTTCCTTTGGACAGCAACGATATTACAAATTCATACTTTACACAGCAATAAAATTCTAGGAAAGATATTTCTGTTTTATTCTAGGTCCAGTAATATTAGATTAATATTTCTGATCAAATTATTTGTAATTTAACAAATAGTTCCAGAAAGGATTTTCTTTACCAAGTGTAATTCATTATCATTTTTTTAAATTAAGTGTAGGAATTATGACTATGCATCTTAAGGGAATGAAATATGTACTACTGCCATGTTGTGGAACTATAAAGATTAAAATGAAGAAGAAGAATATAAACTCAAGGACTAGTCTGAATATATATATTCTTTAAAAATAGAAATGATGATTGATGTCAGGCTATGCACAAATGAAAAAAAGTGCTCTTAAGGTAGCAAAGTCGTACAAGAATATTAAAATAAGCATAAAGAATGGCATTGGGTAATAGGCACTTTTTCAAAGAATCACGATAAAGTCAACACTGAGAGGTTAGTAGTGGTGTGGTCTGAGATCCTTTAGGCAAATCTAATTTGAGTAGGAGACCAAACTTGCCCTCTGCAGGTCCAAACATGAGCAAGAAGAGCAAAATAACTGTTTCTATTCAGTCCCCCCTATAAGCTTCTGTTTTTTGTTCTCCAACAGGCATGTTGCTCAAGGCCTGTGTAGCAGAAGCCCAAATCTGAGTGACAACTTAATGTGTGCAAACCCTCTTTCACAAACAGTTTATGATACAAGTGATCAGGAAACCAAGTAAGAAGACAGTGAAGCCCTATTAATTTTCAAATGCAAGTGTAAGCAAAAACTCAGGCATGTTACTTGTTACAAGGGTGTCAATTTAGCACCTGTCATCAGCACAGTCTTACCTGCATTCAGCTGTCCCACACACTTTGCATGTGACACCTTCTCCTAGATACTCCCATCTCTCAGAGTGACACTCCCCTTTTCCCAGAGACCTGAAAAATGGAAAACTTATTTGGGCAAACCACCAGAATTCATAAACATTGAAATACCAAACTATTAAATTGCAAATGATAAGAATATAAAAGGTAAAACAAATTGTGAAGAGTAAAGTTTGAAACTAGGTAGAAATATTCCCTGATGTAAACTAAGACAGGAAAAAAGAGGGTTTTTTCTCTAATATTTTGAGATATTTGTAAAAATTATTCATGCTAAGCTAAAGAGGCAGAATCCAATGCCAGATAAAATTTCCTGTAAATATATATTTTAAAGCTTTCAGAACATATCTGATTTGGAGAAAAAATATTGAAGCTTGTTTAAGCTCTGTCTCATTTTCAATCACAAAATATTTGAAAGAGTCTTAAAATTAAAACTTTTGATTAAAAGTGCTGATTTAAACTTCTGATTGCTGAACTGCTTTTTATTATTATTATTATTACAGTATTTTGTGTAAATGTCACATTAGGTCTAAAACTCCTGAACACTGGAAGAAATTATTATACATGTTCACTGTAGATATTAAACATTAAGAGTTTTTTTGGGGTCATGTGATGGCTGGAGTAGGAGATTGGAATTCTTGCAGGTATTAAGACAGACATGGGCAGGCATTGACACCAGTCATGAGTTTATCTCATGGAAAAGGTTTATTGCAGAATACTGAAAGAAAATATGCGAAATAGTTTTTCATTGAAAAGCAAGTTAGGCATTGTAATTTTTTAATTTTTATGAAAGGGCATTTGTAACAAAGATCCTTGCTTTATGCCTGTGATAATATCTGACTTGTTTTCCACAAAAGAGGTCTATGCAGTAATGATTATCCACACTGAGGTCATCTCCAGGGTGGAAGGCGAGCACTCTTTCCTCAGTGATAGAACTGAGCCTGGTTAACCATGATTGCTTTTTACCTGAGTCTGCTTTAATTTCATTCCATAAGCTGTTCTACTTGTTTCCCTGAGCAACACTGAAGGTCTGATTTTTAGAGATATTGAGTATTCAAACCTCTTACTTTTTTTTCAATTAGCAGCAAAATTATGCAAAATTGTTTTTGCACTGTCATTCCAAAGCAGCATTTAATTAAAGATGCAATGTATAATAAAATACATTTCAGACAAAGGAGCTGGGTTTGTTTTAGACAAGAATTGAAGTAATTTATTAAGCCTAATATTAAGTAAAAAACACTCAGATTCTGCTTCTTTGTGAAATGGATGTGCTTGAGGCTATTTTTATAATGAATTCAGTTCTCATAATGTTAGCCTTAGAAGATGTCAAATATATGAACGGCATGAAGAGATTTCAAACACACTCTGGCCAAAAAAGTAAAAAAAAATGAAGACAAAAAATAATTCTCTTATTGTTTCCAGTGCAATAGTCAGATTGGAAAACCACCTGGAATATTATAATAATCATAATAATAATTCAACAAGGAAAAAACCCAAAGAAACAAAACCCTTTGTTTTTCAGCGGAGGTGTAATTAGATTAGTCTTCATCAAGACTGAATACATAAAATGGATTACTATCAATATATTATCTTCTAATCTCACCATGTGGGATTTGTCATTGTGGCCAAGAATACTTCAAGATCATGAGTTCAATGGGGAGCAGAATGATGAACTGTGCTCATTCCACTCAAGGACATCATCTCTCATAAAAACAAGCAAATTGATTTCTTGTCAAGAATACCAAAAGGAAAAAGTGAATTTAATTTCTTTTGGGACTTAACTATGAAAAAGAAAGAAAAAAGAGGTTTGATAATGGCCTGAAAAAAAAGACATCAGAAGAGACCAAAACTAAAATGTTTATGTAAATCAATTCTTGCATGATAAATAACGCTATATATTTCTCATATCAACAAATAATACTATATATAGTAGTAGTAGTATATGTAATAATATATTTATAATACTTACTATATGTAGCCTATAATTATGGAAAGTCAGAAGGAAAAAACTGTTTTGTTAACAGAAATAAACATAACTTCATAAATACATCTTCCAATCCAGATGAAAAAGGTTTTTAAAGTTATGTTATAATTGCAGCTAAAGTGTATAGATACCGTGAAATAGTGTTTGGATTTAATTCTTTTGTTAGTAGGGATGCTTACAAAATCAAAACCTTATTTCTACAGTCTTGAGTCTTTTAGTTGAATTCACTGTAGAGGAAGGAATTGCTGTAGCTGAGTTGTAAATGAACATACCCTATTTT
The DNA here is from genome assembly GCF_001522545.3 of Parus major. Classification (NCBI taxonomy): domain Eukaryota; kingdom Metazoa; phylum Chordata; class Aves; order Passeriformes; family Paridae; genus Parus; species Parus major. Next base: position 30,026,556 of record NC_031799.1, on the reverse strand, counting down.
GCACCTATGTTGCAGCATCTTCCTAGTCAAACCTTTCCTGCCCTTGAATCTGTGTCCACCCTGTGAAGGTAAAGGTACTCTCTTTGAGAATATGGAGAATAGCATTGTATCCAACAGTATAAATTCTATCCTGAATACTAAGGAAATTACTCTTCCTGTTGATAGGAAAATAAGTGACAATGACATGAAGGAGAGTGAGGTACTCCACAACTTTTTTCCCCTCTGTTTTCATTAGTAATTATCTCTGAACTTGAGGCTCTGAACCTTAATCCAGGGACTGCGGGAAAGAAGTTTGGAAGAGAAAATCAGGTTCAAGACCATGAGAGGCACATGAATATACACAAAACCAGGGGAACCAACACAGACAGTGGAATTGACAACTGCAAACAACCTTCAACAACTGCAGATCACACCGAGCTGAGTGGTGCCATTGATATGCCTGGGGACAGAGATGCCATGCAGAGGCTTGGGAAGTGGTCCCACAAGAACTTTGTGAGGTTCAACAAGCCAAGGTGCAAGGTCCTGCTCCTGAATGAGTCAATGACCTTTATCAGTACAGAGAGATTGATGCATTGCTACACAGCAGCTCTGCAGAGGAGGTACAGGAGGTGGATGAAAAATTGGACATGAGATGGCAATGTCTGTTTGCGGCTCAAAAAGCCAGCCGTATTCTGGGCTTTATCAAAAGCAGCATGGTCAACAGATTGAGGGAAGTGATTTCTGCCTCTGCTTTGCTCTTGTGAGAACCCATTTTGAAGTGCTGCATCCAGCCCAATAAAATAATGATATGGACCTTTTAGAGAGGGTCTAGAGGAGGACCACAAAAATCATCAGAGGGCTGGAACATCTCTGCAGTGAAAAAGGTGTAAGAGGATTCAGACTGGAAAAGGCTCTAGAGAGAGCCCCCATTCTAAAATTTCATTATTTAAAGAAAGGTTTATAAGAAATTTTGAAAGAGAATTTTTATTAGAACTTGTACTGACAAGACAAGGGGTAATGGCTTTATACTGAAAATGGATTTAGTTTGGATAAAAGAAAGATATTTTTTACGATGGAGATGTCGAAACACTTGAACAGCATGCCCACAAAAGTGCATGTCCCATCATTGGAGGTTTTCAAAGTCAGATTAAGCAGGGCTTTTAGCAACTTGTTTTAGTGAAAGATATTGATGTTTGTGTCAGGGAGTTTGGACTGTATGATCATTAAAGTTCCCTTCCAAATTGAAGCATTCTACAATTCTTTAGATTTTTAACACTTTTGATACTTTACCACAAACAGTTAAACATTTATTATAGGGACATAATATATTGGTATGTAAGCACAAATAATTGCATTCCCAAGTATTTTACTTTATTTTTTTGTTTTTGTTTTTTGAGCTGGTATTTTAATATTTCCTTAAAAACCACTGTAGTTATATGTGGCCTTTTTATTTAATAACAGAAGATAGTATGTTCTCTATTGGCAAGCAGCATGTTGAGTCAAGTGAGGGATCAATAGTTTCCTTACTTATTTTGATGCAGTTACCAAATGTTTTAGTTACTGATAATGAATTAACATTTTATGAGATGTATATATATATATATATATGTGGTTTTTTATTTAATCCTCTATGTTATACCTCTTCCACTTACACAGTCTCTGGCTCAAAATGAAATGTCCTATTTCTGTTGCAAAAAGTAAGATGGAAAATTTACATCTCATACATAGCAGTCAACAAAGTTCATTTCACTTAGAAAAAGGTTGAAATGCACCAAAAGGAAATGAAAATCCATATCATGTGATTCTGATGTGATCTCAAGGGAATAATCCTTGCTGTTAAAATAGCAGTTATTAAAAATACAACACACACTGTGTGAACATACAGTGAAAGAAAGGAGGGCTGCTGTTTTAGTACCTTATGGATATCAGAATTTTGATTTGATTGGTATATTTAAGAAGTCCTTCTTCCAAGATGAAACTTTATTTTATTTTATTTGCATGTTTTCTTAATTATTTAACTTTTCTAAATCCTATGTGACTTCTAAGACATCTTGAATACCATGATCTCAGCACATCATTCTAATTATGTGATCACTTGGCAATCTTTCACAGTAAAAAGGTCACTGCCTTAACAAACTAACACATACCTTTGCACTATTTGTTCTGGCATTGTCATGGTTTCTGGAAGATTAAATTAGTTTAGATCATTTTTCATAACTTTTCCTCTATATCATGCTTACTACTGAGAAATCAGCTACTGATTATCACATCCACAACCTTGTCTTTGTCCCTCTGTTTACCGAGCAGTAGATTCAACTGCATTTCATTCCACATCAGGATGAATGTGAATTCCAGAACCTCAGCAGCTCCTGGGAATCTTGAGTGCTTGAATCCTACTGCACTGGATTGCCTACAGATGTCAGGGAGACCTGAGATTTGTGATACAGACACTTCCTGCTATGGTTTGAAGAAGCTTGTCCATCTCCACACCCTGGATGGGTGGACACAACGGGGCCATCCTTACAGACCTGACCATAGGAGCTCCCACACTGGCTTTTTTGGATGTCAGAGAGAAGAGCCAGTCATTCAAGATGTTCCTTAACAGTAAGGCAGCTTCTTTCCTTACTCTGGTCCTCTTGAATAACTTATATATAACTCAGTGCAGTTGTGCTAGCTGTTTTACCTTACCTTGGTTTTTCAAACAACATCCCAGTTTTGTATCTAGAGTTCTAGTCACATCTCTTTTTTTCCCAGGTTGCACATATTTGTGGGCATGTATTTGAAACTGTTTCCCTTCCACCCTGTTTCATCATTCTTTAGGTCTTTTTAGCATTGCTCTTCACTCTCTGTTTTCCACCCCTTTTTACTGTGTACTTCTTTACTTTTTGGCTGTGGTTTACAATCTTGTTCTTCCATTTTCCTAGTGTAAAACTCTTCCAACCAGGCTCTTCTGCCTTTTGAAAAAAGTGCTTTTGGCCCACTTTGCCAGAGCTATTACATCTCTCTGTGACAGTCCATGAGTCTCAAAGGTTGTGTCATCATAAAACCAAAACCTTGATGCTTACACCAGCTTGGATGACAACATTGGTTGACAATCATATACTGATAAGAATTATTCATTCCCTTCAGCTGCTCTCAGGACACTGAACTTAGTAGGAGCTGAGTGACAGAAGACTTAGCCTGGAGGCACATCAGGTGTAGCTGAAACCAAATCCTTTAAACAGCATCAAAAATTGCTGTGTGATGGCACTGGGAGTCTTCATTTAGCTAGGGTAAAAGTACCTAGTGTTCTAATCTGAATTATTCACTAGAGAGTTATGCTGCTTTCTGAGGACTTGGATTTGGGGTGTTTGTGATTCTGTTGATGATTTTACAGTCTGGCTTTATTCCTATGGAAAAGTGACATTAATTTTTAATATGTATTTTCTTTAAAAAGAAGCAGAATCTCAAAGTGGGTCACACACACTTGTAGATGAGAATAAGGTCTACCAACGCAGAGTTCTGACAATTACTTTTTAATTGCCTGAAATGGTATTTCTGTTAATATTACCCATTATGCTCTCCTAGAAAAATCCCCTTTAACACGAAACTGTAACAAGCTGAAATGAAAACCCCTTTAAATTATTATATGAGTACCACTGTGAATGAGAAGGAGGTGAGCCTTCTGTTCTGCTGCACCTCACATGTTGGCAGAGGCATTTCCAGCTGGAGTTTCAGCAGATAGAAAGTCACCAAAGTCTCACAAATATTCCTAAATCTCTTCCTAGCTTGTCTACCAAGACTGAAAAATATATTTGATTGAAAAAATGTATTTAATAATCTAATAGCTTGACAATTTTTACAATGATGATGCAGAAAGTATAAAGCATTACTACAAAGGAAAGCATCTTTATATCACGCAGTCTTATTTAAAAAGATAAGCTCTGTAGATAAAAGTTGAAGAAGAAATATCTTTACTAAAAATTAACCAAATTATTAGATATACCAGCTTTTGTTATTCACCTCCAAGTCTGTTATTCCAAGATGATAAACCTGCATATCTGGAAAAAAATTAGTTATACCATGACAACAGGGATGATCTAAAGATCAAGGAAATGCTCTTCAATAGAAGAAGATCAGTGATACATAGTTGATTATGAAGCTAGGAAAAATTGCATTTTAATGAAGTTGTTATCATATCAGGTAGCATTAAGGATAACTGTATAATGTTCTAGGGGTACATCTTTGTGTCAAAAAATGCTGTTAGTGAATCACAGAAGAAATGAGAGGAATTTAGTGTATAATATAGGCTGAAAGCAGAATATTACAAAACACAAACCCTGTCCCTTTCTAACCATATTTTCATTAGTATTGCTGGATTTTGTGCAGAAAAGAAGCAGAAAAACTTGTAAGAACATACTGTTAAAGCAAAAATGTCTTGTAAATGAAACAACTTTTATTTGGAATTTTTTTCACAGGACTATTTAATTGGAGGGTGTCTCCACGTAAAATCAGCTACAAAAGCTCCTTAGTTTAGAACATGAAGATATATCATGGTTTTATGGCTAAAATGTGAAGATTATGTTTGAATAGGAGAAGAAGTTTAGACAGCATCAATATTAAGCCTCCAAAAAATCCCCTAAGACAGACCATGTCCATGTGTGACCCTTGCCAGGGCAAGATATCCCCAGTGGACTTGTGAATGACCCATGCTGGGGGAAGAACATCCCTGATGGACCAAAGGACATGAAACTCTGGCCGAAGTTAGAAGAAGCTTTTAGACACACATGCTCACTGCCTATGCTGTCTGCCACCTAAGGTGCAGGCATAACCTGCAGACAAATTGCAGGAAGTTTTATAAATGGGGAGGAGACAAGTGTTTGTGTAAGCATTCATATAAATGTTCATGATGGTGGTTTATTTTCCACCATTGATGAGCCAGTGAGTGGAGGTTTGTATTGGCTGTCAGTAAAACAAATTCTCTAACTCTAGACTGCTTTGCCAGCAAATAATGGTAGAAGACACCTATTCGAATTTGCAACTCATTCTGAGATTGTTACAGATAAGATTCTGTGAGGCACCAGAGTTATTTGCTGCTTTTGAGAAGTTGAAAAATTTTAAAGTCTGTTACCATATCAAGCAGTCAATTTCCCCATTCAGGTCTCCCTTTTTCTCTTTCTGACTGGTCAGGAAAACATCCTGTCAAAAAACTCGATCATAGTTGAAGTGTCTTGTGTGAAGGATTTCCTCCACAAGACACTTATTTTCCAGTTTAAATATCTATTATGAGAGTATTCCAAATTAGATATAATCATAGACACACATCTCTGGATAACAGGACCAAAGGCTCCTGTGGTGAAGCGTGGATTAAAGACAAAAAGAGGAGATTGATCTTAACTGACACGTGTCAAATAAAAAATGTCTTGTAAAAAACCATGGTACTGATGATATGTTGCCTTTAAACATGATTCTCACCATCTTGGAGAAACTGAATCAATTTTCGGTTGTAGGAAAAAGGGAATAAAAAAGAAAGAGGAAGGGGAAGGGGAAGGGAAAGGGAAAGGGAAAGGGAAAAGAGAAACGATGAAGAGAGAAATGATGAAAAGAGAAATGATGAGAAGAGGAAAAAGAAAGAGAAAAGTAACAGAAACAAAGAAAATAAAAAGGAACTAAAGAATAGAAAGGGGTGAGATTTAGAGAGAGAGAGAGAGAGAGAAAGAGAGAGAGAGAGAAAAGTAGTAATGAACCAGGAAAGGAGTTACATACACTGAAGCTGGAAAACAGCAATGAAAGGTCTCTGATGATGACATTAGCAGACCAGTTTACTGAGTGACTGATCAAGTGACACAAAGTAATCCAGAACCACACTGTGAAAATATATCATGAGTTATTATGTGAATAAAGAGCGTACTGTGTTTATCTGAAATCATAAGGCAATCATCAGTTTAAGAAAATAAAGTTCTACTTTTATACAACTGTAAGTGAATAAAAGATAAAACTTCATACAATAAAGATATTCTGCAATGGAAAAGAAAAACATTTATTTGAGAAAATTAAAAGGAGAGCCAAATAGCCTTTTTTATTAGGTCTACTATGGCATCACAAAGCTTAAAATTTTATGACTGTTGCTTATGCAAAAAGTATTTTAAAATATTTTTTATATAATTTTATACAACGAAAATAATTTATCTTATATTTTGAGTAAGTTCAGACCTTGATAAAAATATTATTTATTTAAATTATTTTTATTTTAATAGAAATTTCTGAGGAAAAAAAGCCAAACAAACAGAAGATTGTTAATATGTAAAAAGAGATTGTAGAAAATAAAATCCAACCCGAAAGTATTTGTATTTTTAAAGTCAAATATTGACAACTAAATTAAAAAAAATAAGCCAAATCCTGGATAATATGTATACCTATGTGTTCTTAAGTGCAAAGGCACAGGCAAAATACTTGCCACTATATATTGGGAAATCTTGTGAAATGTTATTCCATCACATTTCTCCTGAAGTTTTGCTTCCTTCTTAGAGGTTCTCATGTACAGGTTAGTGCTACTGAGTGTAATGTAGGGTTTGGTTTTTTTTTCTTTTCTTTTTTTCTCTGTTGTTAATTTAGAGAACATTATCACTTATGATTATTGATATTCTAATCAGACAGGATTTGTTGGTTGTGGAAGCTGCTATACTGCAGGAAAGTGGGAATGGGAAATGGAAGGGGAAGGGAAAGGAATTTTTTATTGTTCCAGTCCTCTTCTGACCTTTATCACAATTAAAATTTATTTCTAGGACTTATATCACAAATACTGATTCAACATCTTGACCAGTGCTTAATATTTAGGCTCTTTGTATGTCGTCATTTTAAAATTATTCTTAGTATGGGTATTTATTTTTTTCTTTTTTTTTTTTTTTTTAAATTGCTAACAATGTTCCTATTATAAGTGAGAGCACATTGTATGCAAAGAAGTCTACAGGAGGGACTAAGCTCCTTATAGCATTGCAAGTTTACAAGAGATTTACAGTTTGAATTGGTACTTTGTTTTCTGGCATCTATAGATTGAAGGAATGTAAAAGAAGTAATCTCCAAATATGATCATTAAGATTTCTCTGTTGGTAGTTCTTTTCTGTTTTATGAACAGAAAAGCAAAAACCAGGCAGTTATACTCAGCTCTGAATGTAGGTGATTTGCCAATCAGAGTTTGGGATTGAAAAGGAGTGAGGTACTTGTGTCCAAGTTGTCTTCTGGAGTAGAATTAAGAATGGAAAAATCCATGTAAAAGTAAACTATGTGTTGAGCTCCCTCCATACAGGAGTAATCTTTCAAGCCATTTACAAACCTGCAAGCCACAGTTCTACAAGTTGTACTGAAGGTAAGTTGCATAGATGAGTTATTCATCATTCGGTAAGGAGAATTCAGTGGATGAAAGGAGCAGTAAGGATGTTCTGTCTTACCCCATCATGGCAGCTTTTGTGCACATCAGATACCTGAAACAACCACATCTGATAAGGTCCCCAGATCTTGCAGTTTGTGCAGCACCAACATGACTGAAACTTGCAGGGTCAAGGCAGTGGCCATCTGTGGATTACTAAATAGCAAACCATGGCATTCAGAAAATGGCCACTGCACAAAAACATTTTACAGATGACTCAGTCTGGTGGCTTTGAAATCCTACAATGGGCAAGGGTCTCAGGAAAGTATGGATTGTCCCTGGACACAGTAGCATTGACTCATGGCTTTTACGGCCTTCTTGAAAGAGAAGCAGACAATGATGCAGAAAATATCATCAATTATTGGTCCATCTTCCCATCTTCTTTCCCCATACATATCTCTAAGGATCTTCCTTTTCATTACATAAGAATATTTGAAATCCACTGAGCTAAAGCACACTAACTCCTACATGTGGCATTTGGAATGCTTTGCTTCCATTATAAGGTGACCAAACACAGAAATAAAAGCAAAGCAAGTACTTCCCCCACCTCCTGCTCCTTGTGAAAAGGGGAGGATGAAGATGAAGATTCTGAATATGTTCTAAAACCTGTTGTCTGATGATTGTGTCTCTCTCTTCGCTCTCTTCATTGCTGGCAACTTTTAGGTGAGGAGGTGTCATCTGGTCTCCAGCAGCTAAAGGGAAAGGATGCTGGTGACAGCAAGTTTCAGGCAGTAGAGAAAGAGGGTGACCTCTACTGGAGTAGTCACCACTGGCAGAATTCTGCTGCTCTGCTCCTGAGCATAGTCAAGTTGTCTGTCTAGATAGGAAGGAGTTCAAAACACGAGGAAAGAAAGGAGCAACAGCCATGTGAGGGAGTGACGAACAAGGTCAGCAATCAAAGGTCCTGGGCTTGTGTGAAAAAAGGGAATACATGGTCAGCAAAGCAGGGCTTAAGCAGAGTCATCTCAAACATTTATGTGTAAACAAGTAGACTCATAGCATCATTACCAGGGAAACCCACAGACCCCCTCTGTAAATCAGTATGCTGAGATGCCTTTTTTGAAGTGCCTGTACATGGTTGAAACATTGAGAATAATCATGAAGAGTTAGAGATCTCTGTGGAGTTGCAGGGTTATGACTTAATTTGTTGGGATCACAGAAATGTTATGGGATTATAACCACCACTGGAGTATTATAATGAGTGTATAAAAGATTTTTACAAAGAACTTGCTAGAAACACAAGGATGGGCAATTTTCCTTCATGTGAGAGAGCAACTGGAGTGCAAGAAGCACTATTTGGTGATAGATGATGAGTAAATGAGAGCTTTTGGGTAAGGATAAAGGTGTTGAAGAGTACAGGGAGCATTATAGTGGATGTCTGCCATAGACCACTTGGTCAGGAACTAAAATAGATGAGGCCTTCTTCAGACAGCTTGAAGCAGTCTCATATTCACAGGCCCCGATCCCCTTTGGGGATTGAACCAGATCAGTATCTGTTGGATGGACAGCACAGCTAACTGAAAGCAAGCCAGGAGGCTTCTGGAGAGAACTGATGACAACTTTCTGATCCAAGTGATAGAGAATATAAAGAGAAGGATTATTCTAAGGACTGCATAGTCACAAAGGAGGAGAGGCTTGTTAACCCTTTCACAAATACAGAAACCCTTCTTCTATCTGTGTCTCATAAAATTTTCACATTTATCTCTGCCTTCTGTTAAAGAATTAGCTACTTTCCCTTTAGATGTAACCATATTTTTTCTGTCAAATGTGCAGAATTTTGGAAAGAAACCAGCATCTTATGTGTGTGCCACAGAGTGCTTTTCCGTCCTCATGACAGCTTCACTTGACAAGTAAAGACAAGTAAAGATAGACTAAGGACAGCTGAAACCAGATTGTATATTGTCTAAATATTTCAGGGTCTGCTATATTTTGTCACTGTATTTAGCATGCTCCTTTATTTACACTTATGCAGAAACAGAATACATATTTTTGTGTCATGATATTTAAACAGAGAAAAAATATAGATGCAATTAATGTTGACACTGAAATGTACACATGATAATTTTGTCTCATAATTAAAGTTTTTGTACTTGAATTCTTTCACCAGCCTCTATGTGGTGCTACACATGCAAAATTTATTTCCATCCGAAGTCTTGTTAGTAAAATAAGTTTATGTGTTGTGCTATACTCCAATTCAGTTCTGCAAGAGATAAAAGTTATTTTGGGAATAGTAAAATACCTAACAGGATGAAAACAGAAGAGTTCAACTCATTTACCATATCTAAATGAAAAACAGACAATCTTTCTTTACCCCAATAGCATCTAATTACTGAGTGCAGTTTCCCAGGAAATAAAAATACTGGATGTTGAATAGTTTTTTTTCATTTAGTGGAGAAACAGATCAACAGATCAACCAGGAGAAGTGTTCCTGAAAATAAATTATATGTCCTTTGCAAAGGACATGATCATCTTGGAAAATCCATTTGAGACAATGCAAAAGAAATGGTTCAGTGTAGACGAAAAACAATAAAATAAATAAAGGGTTTCATGGTCAAGGTGCTGGAATTTAACAAAATACTGAAAATTCCAAAGTTGTAAAATTCCTAACTGTCATATAATAATTCAGGAAAGGGATACCCCCTTGCTTTCTGGGTTATCCACAATCCCTTAGGAGCCTTTTCTTCTTAGGCTCTACCTCTCTAGTTCTCTCATCTGTCTTCATAGGAGAGATGCTCTCAAGGGCTCCAGAGGGCTTCAACACAGCTACTTCCTGAGCTGGGCAGTGCACTTCCAGCCCCAGAGCTGATGCAGTCCTGCAGTGGGGTCTCAGCAGAGCAGAGCAGAGGAGCAGAATCCCCTCCCTGGCCCTGCTGCCCACGCTGCTCTGGATGCAGCCCAGGACACGTTTGGCTCTCTGGGCTGGGAGTGCCCATGGCTGGGTCATGTCCAGCCTCTCACCCACCAGCACCCCAAAGTCCTTCTGGACAGAGTTGCTCTTAATCCATCCACCCTGCAACCTGTGTTGATACTGGAGATTGTTCTGAGCCACATCAGCAACTTGCAATTGACCTCATAAGATTCCCATATGCCTGCTTCTGGAGCTTGTCAAGGTCCCTTTTCACGGCATCCTGTCCTTGAGGCTTCTCGGTTGCACCTCATCTTGGTCCACTGCAAACTTGCTGTGGGTGCCCTCAATCCCTTTGGATTGGAAATATACTTATTTTCAATGTCACCGATGAAGATATTCAATAGTATAGGTTTCAATGCAGACCTATGAGGATCATCACTTGTCACTGATCCACGTCTATACATTGAGACATTGAACTCTGTATGCAGCCACCAACCAATCCCTCATCCACCAAACAGTCTGCCCATTTAATATGTATCTCTCTGATTTAGAGAGATACACTGGAAAAGGAAGATGATCTATCAATAAAGAGAATATAAGAAACTTGGTACACTATCCCTTTAGTGCATGTCCTTCATGCAATTCAGCCCCTTTTTCCTCCTTTTTTATTCTGTAAATCATCAAAGTTTACCTGTATTCCAGGTTCTTAACCTTACTCCTATGTTATTGTCCTTTATTTTCTTGAAGGCTCTACCTTGTCATCAGAGAGAAACTGAGGATGGCTTGCTTTGGTGAGGGCACATCATCTTTTAAAATGTGTAGCAAATAATTTGGCCTCTTGATGAGGTTCTACAGGTCCCTGCATGTGTGGTTTTATCATAAAGAATGTATGAGAAGTTTGCAACATGGTCTACCCTAGACAGATCATGCTCTACAATTGATTTTGCGTGAGGCATTTCATATCTTTGATAAGTGTTTACATAGTATTTGCATTTTCCAATAAATCCAGTTCTCCCTTTCCTCCTCCTGGCAAAAGGAGGGAGCCCTCTGTTCCAGGTTGGAGCACTTATTACTTGAATTTTGTAACTGCAAATCAGAAGTTCCTTCATCAGGGTCAACATCATGGTGAGCCCTTCTACCCTGCTTAACTGATACTGGAGCAGCAATTTTCCTGGATGGATACCTCAGCTGTTTTTTTAATTTGCATTTCTTGTATCTGAGCTTCTAGTGTTCAGCTAGGTTGACCACCCCACTTCTTCTTGTCATCCCCCAGTCACATAGGAAGGATCAGGGGGTTACATACAGTCTATATCATCAGTAGCCTCTCCCTTGAGTAGAGAAAGGCTGACTCTTAATAGTTGAGACCTTGGCTAGTGTGCATGAAGAACACTTCTCCTTGAATTGCTCAGACAATATTTGGATCAGTTTCTCTTCAGTCAAGGTACAAAGTACAAAGTAAGGAAGTGAGATTGTTCTCATATTCATGGAGTTGTTTGGACAATCTATCTATAGGTTCTGTGCCTATCCAGTTCATTATTAGCAGTCTGTTGGTTTAGGACACCAGAGAAGTTCTTATAAACTTTTGCCACATGGCCCAGACTTCATCCAGCCTTTTGGATATCTGGTGGTCATTGAGAGCATTATAGTACATACCTCCACGTCAAGTAATTCCCTCAGGTACTGATACCTTCCTCAATATTAGTTCATTTACTTTAGGAATTTGCAGGATCTTCTTTGAAGGGATACCTGTCCTTCACTCAGCTACAAAAGTAGCTAAGAACTCATGCTCTTTTCCCAATCTCTTTGCCAATGGCTTTATCCCTAGCAAGAGATTCCAGCTGCAAGGCTTTTTAACCCTTAAATTCTTGCCTATTGACCCCAACACCATGGCTTTGGAGTAGTTAGCTCAGAATTTGCTTGCCTAGCTCACAGCTGAAATATTTTCACATGTCTCAAAACCCACCTAAGAACAGGGATTGGGTGGTTCCTCACTTAATATTTCAGTTACTTCCTCCTCCTGTTCTTATGACTTCTCTGCTGCAGAATTGACTGTCACTTCTTGTTATATCTCCTGTTCCCTCTTCAAAGAAGCCTCTTCATCCCTTGTTAAACAAGCTGACTTCACTTGTGTTGTTTCTTCTTAATTACAGGTGTAAACTGTAATCAGTATAAACTGATATAGTGAAGGGCTGGGTCTTTGGTTTAGCCATAGTGTCTGTTGATATTTTCAGGTTCAGAGACCCTCATTCTTGAAAGTGTTGAATGGCATTGATCAATGTTTGGCAGGTGCTGATTGGGCACAGTGCAGTAAAATGAAAATAGCCAGGGCCTCTCTTTTCAAACATATTGTCAGGATTCTGCACTTGCTCAGGAATGAAGATCCAAATAGCTGGCAGGGGTGGAGGGGGGCGGCCTTTCCAGATATCTGCCCATATTCTCTGGCATATCTTCCCAAGGGGTCTAGGCCATATTCCTAAATAGCTTGTTAACCCTTAAAAATCCAAACTGATATTGTAAAGAAATGCCAGTAAAAGTATTTTGACAACCCAGGGATTGTCTGGATGCTGGGAATTTCTTGTAATGAGAGAAGACATCACAAAATATGGTGAAGGTGTCATTCTGCATTTCCTCAAAAAAGCCAAACAAAAAACACCTCTCAGAAAAAGAATGATAATTATCTAGTTGTTTATTGTATCCATCAGATGATCATTGAAATATAGTAAGGACTTCAGTATAGAGCCAAAATACCAGGTAAACTCAAAACAAGGGTTTTAGCAATAAATCTCCCAGGCAAAGCATCTCTAAGCTCCACAGAGCACAGGAAACTGCAAAAGACAATCTTTATTATATACAAAAGGAAAAGGAGCATGACAGACTAAATAAGCTAATATCAAGGACAGATGAGTTAATACAAGCAACCATTTAGAGATATTAATCCCCTCTAATTCACTTTTGTCAAATCTGTTGTTATCTCAAACCCTCCATGCCTTATACTAGGCACCAAAATAAAGTGCAGTTTAAACCTGTCTGACAGCTAAGCACCGCAGAGCTGCTCACCCACTCCTTCCCTCCCCAGGAGAAGGGGAGTAATTGGAAGGGTTAAAGTGAGAAATTAAGTCAGAGGTTGAGGCAACTACACTTAATTAAGAAATAAATTTTAAATGCACATGTAGAATTTACAGCCTAAAAAGCCAAGTGTAACAGTGTAGATGGATAGATAAATGGAATGAAGAGGACCTAATATGAGCACAAATTGCAATACACCAAATACAGGATGACACAGAAAACTCTCCTTAGGATCCTAAATTTTTCATGTGCCATGAAGTAAACACAAAAAGGTATGAAAATTAGTGTCATTGATACCAAAAGAAATATGTCTGACAGATAACTGAACTGCCTAGAATAGCAGTTTAGAATGAAACACATTTTCTCTTAAAAAAAATGTGTAATGAAAGTTAAAAACTACACAAAAACAAAAAGTCAGCTCTTGGCACTGTGGTACATCACCCATCTTGAAAGCTGTGCAGTACAGAATAAGTTATCTAGAATTATTTTAGCACTCTGTGGGTTGGTAGTCATCTAAGATACATTATATTGTTCATGGGGATGTTACAATATTTTAATATTTACTGCCTATAAATTTTATTAAAGACTTGTAGCAAGAAGATGCCACAGAAATAAAAAGTGCTATTTTAAAACGAGTTAGAATTTTGCATACTATGGAAGTTTAGACTTTTTTATTATCTGTATGATTTTTTATTGCTGTGAAACCAGAATGTATTTTGCAATTGACAAGCCCACCTACATCACAGTAATTAAATAAATATATATTGTATTCAGTGTTACACTGAATTACATTTGATTTCATACTACAGTATTTTCTTTGATTCTCTGTCTTTCAATGAAGACAGGTCTACTGGGAAAAAAAGAAAGTCAAGATGCTCTTTTACTGAAGATTTTTTATTGGGCAGTTTAGAATAACATTATTTTATAACACTCAGGACTTTTCTTTTGAAATATAACATTCAGCTAACTGAACCACATTTTGCGACTTGCTAGTTCTAAGAAAATTATTGCTTATTTCAAAAGTTCATTCTGTATTTTACTAAATAAAACTGCCATGCTTATTTGATAAAAAGGATATAAAAATATTCTGTCCTAGGAGGGATTTTATGGTTAGAGTGAGATATTATGCAGTGAAATAATTCTTTCCAAATAAAAGGTAAACTGTGCCTTTACTGTAAGCCACATAAGTAGAATAATGCAAGAGTAGTATTGGATAGCTTATGGATTTTGTTCCTGAAATAGTCTGCATGTTGGTTCCTGACCAGGTGTCAGAGAGAGATTCTTGACTCAGGCCTCTCCTCAGCACACCCAGCCTCTGTGATCTGTTCACAGAGAAAGAAAACTATGCTCCTGCAGAGGCTGCTTTTGCTGTTCTTGTTATTAACCCAAGCACCTTAGTGTTCAGATTAGGAGTTTGTAGCAGAATTACTGCCTGAACACATTCAAATGAGTATTTCAGGACTGTACAATCCACCACACTGGATGTGGGCTAAGAGTTTCAATACCTACCCAAAACTAACTCAGACTTCTTGTCTTTATTTTTATTGTATTTTGTACTGTCCAGAGAAAAAATTTGTTTCAGTATTTAGTCATTCTTTGTTGACATTTATATCACAGTCAGACTAATTCACAATTAGCCATGACATTGATAACTCTGGTTAATACTGGGATGGGAGACAATCATTTTCAGATTCAGATTTTGATTTGAGATAATTAAGACAAGGAATTAATCTATCACCAGAACCTACAAGATATCAAAGTGCTTTCAATGTATCTGAAAGTATAAGTACTTCTAACATTTTGTTCTTCTCTAATCTTAAAATTGAACATTTTCCTGAACTGAGGACATAGACTCTGCAACTGAAAAAACATTAATTATAGGACCCTTTTGATTCACTTTATGAAGGGATTTTAATATGGCTTATGATTTATAAGGGCTATCTTGTGCACTTTAAAGTACAATAATTACCAAAAGACATAGAACCAATGTATTCAGAACAATTTAATCTAAAATAAGAACTCAGAATTTTGATAAAAACTATAATATTTTAAGTAAATATCATCAATAAAAATGTCACAGAAGAAAAAATAGCAATTAATCCAAGCCTTTAATTGTTATAGGAAACATTTGAAATTTCAGTATGTAAATCATCTTAGTGCATGTTGAACACACTCTTGTAAAAATTATTCCACTATCATGATATTCAGTACCAAGTGAAATAAATCACTGATCAGAAAATAATACACCTTTGATTATATATCATGTAGAGCTGTAACTGTTTCCTAGAGTTAAAATATTCATCAATAGTTTAAAATTGCTCCAACATAAAGGGTATAAAAAATACAGATTTAATACTTAGTACAGATTTGTTGTGATCATTTGAGACAGAACATGAAACATACAAATGCTTAATATAAATTCAAATTTGTTTTGAAATTTTTAATTAGAAAACTCTAAAGAGAGCTGTTAATGTCCATTTCTTGTCAAATGGAGTTTCTTGGAGTTTCACATTAAGTCTATGCTTTACAGAGGTTAAAGGAATTGCATGTGCTTCACTAAAAGTAAGCATTTAAGAGGTGACAAATTCTAACCACGTTTTCCTCATCACAAAGAAGGTGTTAAAATTCCAAAGACAAAAACTTTGTTTTCAATGAAACTCTACTTCTAAAGCAACCACTAACAGATAGTGGAGAAAGGAATAAAATAAAGGGCATGCAAAATTTTTTTCAAGTAAAAGATTTAAACTTTTCATGATTTTACTTTTATGAATTTTTTATACTTATCTATTGCATCCAACAACTTTCTGGCACAT
The DNA here is from genome assembly GCF_001522545.3 of Parus major. Lineage (NCBI taxonomy): Eukaryota > Metazoa > Chordata > Aves > Passeriformes > Paridae > Parus > Parus major. The sequence continues at coordinate 30,010,445 of NC_031799.1, read as the reverse complement.
ACCAAAATTTCTTCGATATATATGTTTTCCTTTCTTTTAACCAGGGATTTCTTTTCTTTAATTTCGGTGTGCCTTGAATTCAAATTTTCTGCCTGGGGGAATTTTGAAAGGTAAGACATCTTAGACAAAAATAAAGGAGGTAAAAAATTACCCTATGGAAAAAAAAACATACAGGCATTTTTTAAATAATTCTGTGCAAACTTCACTATTGAATATGACATCTAAAATTCTTCATCAAAATAAATATAGAAAAGCTTTAAAACTATTTTGGTATTAATTTTTCTGATTCCATGCTCCTCTTCTCCTCCAAAAAAAAAATTTCTCAGAATATAATAAAAATTGATATTGTAAGATCAGCACTGAAATGGTACAGGGCATCTGAAATTAAAGAGTACAGGTCCCAAAGGGAATGACCAACAATCTGTCGATCAATTCATAACTAATTTGCTCAAGAAATTCATTTTTATCAGTAACTCTCCTTGATTTCACATGATCTATTTGCAATCAGAAAAGAATTGAAGTGGTGGGAGGATGTTAAAACTTCAGCAGCAAGATTAGAAGCAGTGAGGAAGAGAAGAAGTGGACTCCAGACACCTACTATCCATAGGTCAGTCCTTCACAAACTCCAGAAAAATAACAGAAAAGCAAAGGCCCTTAAGAAATGAGGCACTTTCACACTGTTGTACAGACCAGCAGAAAATACCTCATGTGGAGGAAAAAAACCCCTCACTTCAACTTAAAAGACAGTACAACATGATCTACAAAATTTAGGGGATTCACAAGGAAGCTCAATGATAGGCGTTTAAGTTAAAGGTCTGTTCCCAGATGTGTCAGCTGAGCCTGAAGCTACACAGCCCGAGACCTTACACATCGCTAGAGAGAGGCTGCAGCACTCAGGTGAAAGGGGGCATCCCAGTGTATAAAAGCCTCATTATACAGTTAATTCACCACCCAAACTGACATGATGGCAGGAAACTCTACAGTCAGAGACCTCTTCCTTCGTAACATAAGGCAGTGCAACTAAACTGCAAAGCTCCTGCAAGGCTTGTAGGACTTTGCTTGTAGGGCTGTCACACCTGCAAACCTGGAGTACATTGTGACTCTGAAAAGCACAGAACTGAACTGCATAGAAAACTGTGCCCCCTCACTCTGACTGTAACAGCAGCATAGAGGATTTGAAAGACCCAGAAAGGCCTCTGTCAAAGCCCATTGATTTTATACAGACCTGGATCTGGCACAGTGACCCTGCTGGCCTAACATATCAGCCCCACAAGAGTACAAAGCTCTAGTGGACACTGCTTAGGATAAGGTTAAATTATAAGTATAAAGTTAAATTGTATTTCTAGAGTGATGGAGGATCCCAAAAATGGTCTGTGTTGGAGAATTAGGTATGCCTAACTGAGGAATGAGTGGTAAAAGCATCCTGTTGTGACTGGTCTGGAGACTCTATACATCCTTGGCAGAGACTACTTCAGGAGACAGTTACTCAAGGGAACCAAGGTGTGCTTTGGGATAGTACAGTTGACTTGGGAATGGATTAAACAGCTGTCTAGGTTGCTTGGTCTCTCAGAGTGTCCCTCACTTCTGGGCTTGGTGAAGTCCAAGGAACAAAAGTTTCTAACTGCTACCCTGGCACTGCTATCAGCTAAGACTCCTTGGCTATAACCCAAAAACCATTCTGGTAACTGGAGAGCCACCGTCTTTTTAATTTTTATTTGTCTTTGGATGTTGTGGTTTTTTGTTTGTTTGTTTTGTTTTTTTGTTTTTTTGTTTTGTTTTGTTTTGTCCCAGATGGCCATTGCAAAAATCCAACTGGTGTAGACTTACAGTGTTGTAAATTTTACAGTGAAGTGATGTAACCACTGGGTCACATCACCATGGAGTGCTGACATACCAGACAAACTAGACATGCTAGAGCTCAGGTGTAAAGCTGAGCCAAGAGCTGCCAAACACTACACAGCTACTGATGTAGATAACTCTATCCTTTTGGCAGCAGAGTGCAGGTAACAGCTTGATTCCATGTGGAGGAGTATCCTGGAGTACAACTGAAATTGACTGGCTCTCAGGTGGAAACAAAGTCCTGGATTTGTCATGGGCTGATACAAGCTATGGTGGAGCAAGGTGAAGCTCCTGAGCACTCACAGTGTATTGATGACATCAGTGTGGGAGACAGCACAGCAGAAGTGTGTGAGAAGGGCAGAAAAGTAATCTAGATTCTTATGAAAGCTGATTTTGAAATAAAGCAAAGCAAGGTCAAAGGATGTGCACAAGAGATTCAGTTTTTAGGAATAAAGTAGCAAGATGGACATTTTGATATCCCAGAGGATGTGGTCAATAGAATAACAGCTTTGTCATCACTAACTAATGAAAGAGAAACACAAGCTTTCTTAGGTGTTGTGGGCTTTTGAAGAACGCATATTCTGGGCTATATTCTTATTTTTCTAATTATTCTGTGAGCCCTCTCTATTGAATGGCCTGGAAGGAGAATGATTTTGAGTGGGCTATTGAGGAGCAGCAAGACTTTGAGGAAAATAAATGGGAGATTGTTTTTGCTGTAGCACTTGGGCCAGTCCAGAAATGACAAATATGCATAATTCTTGAGCCATGGATCTTCTTGCAGAAAGTGCCTGGAGAGACAAAGATTAACGTCTAAGGTTTTGGAGCCCAGAATATGATGGATGTGAAGCCTGTTGCACTCCAAAAGAAAAGGAAATATTAGCAGCATAAGAAGGTGTTGGAACTTCCTCAGTTCATACAGAAACACAGCTTCATTTGTTATCTTGGTTGTCTGTGCTGGGCTGGATGTAAAAATAGGAGGGTCCATTCTACACTTGATGCATGTGATGGAGTAAGTGGATTGCACTGACTCAAACAACAGGCTCAAATGGGAAAATCTTCTCCACAGAAACCCTGGAAGCGATCACAGACGCTCCAGAGAACCAAAATTTTTGAGAATTGGTAGAGGAGGTAACTTGTACTGAGGAAGCCATACTGTGTAATAAATTACGAGAAAATGAAAAGCAATATGTTCAAAGATGGATCCTGTTGTATTTTGGGAGAATATCAAAAGTGGAAAGTTGCTTTGTGGGGTCTCCCAAGATGCTGAAGAAACTTTGGAAGGAGAAGTTGAACCTAGTCAGTGTGCAGAGGGAAAGCTATTCGACTGTCTCTAGACACTGCTGAAAGAGAAAAATAGACAGTAATTTATCTCTGTGGTGGTTCATGTATAATTTCTCTGATGAGGGTTTTATTTTCCTCTCTCTTGATTATTTATTCTTTCTCATTCCTCTGCAATTTTAAAGTTTACTTTTTTACTTATTTTTAATTATTAATGTGTTGCTATATCAATCCATGAATTTGTTTTTCACTTTTATTCTTTCAGTTCTTCCTCCATCCCATCATGGGAGCCAGCGGTGGGGATAAGCACAGGGGTCTGGGGTATTTAGTTGTGAGACAGGGTTAAAGTACAATAAGACTATCAAGTTTCATGCATTCTCAAAACATACGTGAAGCAAAACATGTGAGGCCAATGAGGGAGCTGAAGAGGCATTAACTCTTGCCTACCACTGACAATTGGGGTGGTGAATGCTTGAAACTGCACTGGCTCTTCAGTATCCCCCAAGAAACTGTTTCTAAATTCACTTTTTTGACTCTGTTTCACATCAATTTGTGGATCACATCATTGCAATATAACCAACTAATAGTTCTCCAGACTGTTTCTGCAGTCAAATGCCTGATGCTCCATGTATGAATAACAGTTCCAGAGTTAAAATCTTGTTCAGCCATCTGAGGATCTGATTTTAGATAACAAAGCTATAGATTAAATGCACCCTTTTATCTGAGTATTTCTTTAAATATCTGTAGTTTTGATAAAATTAGGGTTACTTTGTATCATATGAAATGGATTATGAATGTTCTTCAGGCCTTAGGGTACTTTCCCAGTAGATATTGCTTTCTTGAGTAAGAAAAAATACTATTGCATTTGTTATCACCATACTATTCTATATCTAAAACACAGTACTTCAAAAACAATCTACTTCAGCTAAGCTGGGCATAAAGTAATTTGAAGACTTTAAGTAATAGTAATCAAAGAATTTTTTATCTTATGCATTTGAAACCTAACATTACATTATCTTCCTTAGACACCTGCAGAGAATGTGAGAGAATGTTTCTGTGTTTCCATGCTCATTGTCACAGCAGTAGGTCATGTTTAAACATTTTTAAACACTATTTCTTTTGTGGAGACACATTCCTGCTCTCATCACTTGTGCTGAGATGATTATTTCTGGGGCTGAAGTCTGAAGTGTATGATGAAATTGACCTCTCTAAAAAAGTCCCAAAACCACACAAGTCACTTTCTTTTTATCCCTCTCAATTCCCTGATACAGTGCACAGAGCAGCAGCGGAAAGAATTATCACAGAATGTGCAGAGTTGGAAGGGACCCAAAAGTTCATTGATTATAACTCTTAGCCCTGCTTGGGACACCTGAGAGTCACACCAAGTGCCTGAGAGCACTGTCCAAATGCTTCCTGAGCTGTCAGGCTGGTGCTGTGACCACTTCCCTGAGGAGATGTTCCAGCTCCCAGCCACCCTCTGGGGGAAGAATCCTTTCCTGATGTCCAACGTATACCTCCACTGACACAGCTTCAGGCCAATCCTTCAGGTGCTATCACTGTCACCACAGGGAAGAGATCAGTGCCTGTCCCTCCTCTTTCCCTCATCAGGAAGTTGCAACTGCAGTGAGGTCTCCCCCACATCAGTCTCCTCCAGGCTGAACAGAACAAGTGACCTCAGCTGCTCCTCATACGGCTTTCCCTCAAGGTCCTTCACCACCCTCATTGCCTGTCTTTGGACACTCTATAACTGTTTAACATCTTTCTTTTGTTGCAGTGACCAAAGCTGCACACAAGTGTTCAAGGTGAGGCCACCCCACTGCAGAGCACAGCAAAAACTTCTTGCACAGTAGCAATTATAACTGTACGGCAACTGTCAGACTTTCATTACAGATAAAAACAAAGAAAAAAATTAAGGGGCTCACTGATGAATAAAGCCTGAATTCCACCTAAAAGTTTTTGCTTTGGGTTTGTTACTGGCTGCCTGTCAAATCTTAGAGGCAATCAATTGGAAATATCAGATATAGGAAGTTTTGTCCTCTAGCTTTTTCAGGTGCTGTGCTTCTGCACAGCGTGACTTTTCCTGTACTTCTTAGTTGAGGATGTGTTTTCTGCAGGGTTTTTTATGTGTGTTAATTTTATTAATAGAGGTGTTTGGTTTTTTTTTACCCCTGGTCATTTTTCAAGCAGAAGTTTTACATCTAATATTTCACTAATATTTCTTTCCTAGTTTGCAGTACCAAAAATCCCTCAGAAAGATGGTAGGAAAAATACAACTATTTCATTGCTAAGGATTTCAATATTTTCCATGTCTTCTGCTTATACAAGGAAAGAGAGAAACCATAGCTAGGTATCTTCGCTTCAGAGTCGGTACTTTCTGTACTTTGTAGCAATTGTGCACAGCTGTGAGATATTAAAGAACATTCTTTCATGACCCATTTTGCCTGTGACCAATTCCTTCCAGCTGGTGTTGGGGAGGGCTTCTGAGAGGCTCTGCTTTTTCTGCATTCACTTTCCTCACTCTCTGTAGACTCCTGTTTCCTCTTAGATGTGGATCTTTGTTATCTCTATTTTTTTATTGGAGTTGTTGCTTCTTTTCTCAAGGTCACAGCTATTCTTTTGGCTGTGCTACTGTGTTACATATACTTTCTGCCTTCCTAGTAAGATTTAGACCTTACACAAGATAATTTTAGCTGAATTCATTTCAGCTTGTACTGAAAAATAACAGAAAAAACCCTGAGCACACCCAAAAAGTAAAGGAGGCAGAAAAATCTGTTTGAAGTATAGTTAAAGCTTAGAATTGAAGTTGTCTATACTTTTTCTGCAAACTTGGCACAAGAACGTAGGCCCTTCTGGGCTTCGGTCACACTCCTCCCAAGTGGATAAGCAGTTCCTCAGAACTACTATTGTCTCCAGATGAGAAATACACATCTTTTCTTGCACATCCTACCTTTACACTCTCTTTAGCCATGTATCTTTAACAGAGTTTTCCCAACATATATTAAGAACTACAACGCTTCTTCAGTTTCCCAATTTATTCCCTTCCACTTGACTGTGCAACTGTGTAAAAGTGTACAATTACTCTGGATTTAATTGTTGAATTTTTATTTGAACACTGCTATTATATGTATGAATATGGCAAAGGGAGTAGAATAAATGGGAAATTAACACCAGTTTACATAGTTTTACCAAGGCCTTCATTTTAGATTTAATTCAACATCTCATTTTGTTGAAATGTGTTCAGAAATGGAGGAAGTATAGTTCAGCATATCTACTTTGCAGTAGGCTGCACCTTCATATACTGTAGGGAAAGTGTTAGCCTTGATGCACAGAAAAGCTCTTGTCTCACATTCACAGCACAAACACAATGACAAAAAGGAGTTTTATGGGGATATATACACCAAAGAGTTTAGCACAACGTGGATGAACTAGATTCCATTTACTTACACTAGAATATAGATTGTCAGGGAAGAGGAATATTGCCTCCCAAGTGAGATGTTAGAAGATGAGAGACTGTCCTGCATTTTCTCACTGTGATGATTTTCCTGGTTTATTGATCTCTTATCTAGCCTAGATAAAACATTTATCAGAGATTTGAAAATCAATAAATATAACTCAAAAGCATGGCCAAAAAAAAAAAAAAAGGGAAAATCCTGTAGAAAACAGTCTTTGCAACATTCCACTTAAAATTTCCATTGAAATTCTGTTTGTAGTGCATACAGGAATGCAGATTTTTTTTTTTTTTAAAGTCTAACAACACTTTTTTTTTCTTCATAAACATGACAGATAAGAGGTATACAGGGACTCATTATAACTTCTGTGTTGATTTGTTTTCTCTGGTGCACAGCCCTGAAGAGCTAAAAGTCAGATACAGAAAATTAACATGAAGGTTTGACAGACATGCAGCATATTGAAGGCATGTCAATAAAATTACAGCCCATTGGATTAGAAAATATGGTGATGCATTCTGTAACCCTGGAGAATGATGGCATGGCTAAACCTGGCTCACACCTTTGGATGTTGCATGCTGATAGAATCATAGAATGAGGCTGTAAAAGACCTCTGAAATCATTGAGTCCAGCTGTTAACCCATCAATGTTCACCAATAAATCATGTGCCCGGGTGCCACCTGCCACCCATCAGGCAAGGTCTGCTGCAGAAGGTTGTTCAGGTCTGTGCCCAGCTAAGCACTGAATATTTCCCATGATAGTCTCCACACCTTTTTCCTCTAAGCTGCCTTTGTCACTATCAGACCACTGTCACAGTACAAATCTTTTCATCTTAGACTGTTGTGGTTTAGGAGTGGTACTCCTCAATGTAGCGGCCCCACCACAGTACTCCAGTGTGCTGCTCTATCCCGCCATGCTGGGCTGGAGATGAGAATTGGAGGCAAAAAGGTAAAGGTCATGGTTTGTGATAGGAAGAATTCACCAAAAACCGAAATGAAATAAGGAAACAAAGAATAACAGCAAAAATGATGACAGGGTGTACAAGGGAGATGAATGATTCACATGCAATTTGCTCACCACAGGGAGCCTGGCAATACCCAGCCACCCACCAAGCTGTGCAACCCCAAAGGGAGCCCTTAAGCCAACCCTAGAAAGTGAGGTGCTATAGAATAACCTCTGGCCTTGGCTACTATTGGCTGGAAAAATTAACCCTGTCCTGGCTGGAATCAGGAAATAGGGCTTGGAAAAGACTCTGTCACTTGAGTACCAAGCATGGCTGGGTTTCAGTGCTAACAATTCAAAAGCAAGTATAATCCAGCAGTTGGTGTAATAAGGCATATTATTATGTTTATATGTCAAAATTGTTACAATTATTTCCTCTAATTATTTCCCTTAATAGTTGTTTCTTATTTAGCAAACACATCTAATATTCTCACAGCATAGCATAATGTGACCTATGAAGAAAATATTTTTATTCCCTTTGTCCTTCTCTTACTTTTGCATATGTTACAATTCTGTTTGGTCTATGCAGGAGGGATTTATGAATTCAATAAGCTGCCATGAAATTCCCCCTCACAACATGAAAAGATAGAATCACTATTAATTTTTGGAATATTCATTCACAGTTTGCTCATGCCAAAGTAAATGCATTTGACCTGCTGCTGAACAGGAAATTAATTTATGGTTAAGTCATATTTTGGTGTATTATCTTCTAAAATACTACATATCCGACAGTATGCTATTTTTAATAAAAAGCTACCAGCAAATATTTGCATAAAACCACGTTCAACTCCTTGATCATCTTGAGAGATTATGGATGACTGTGTTTTATTTCAGTACACATATTCTACATATTCTATGAACTTCTACACCTAGAGTGCTTGTCAGAATCTGTGGGAAAAGAGAGATAATTTATAACTGTTCAGAGTTTATACACCATGTGCAATTTTCCTTGGGTGGCAAGATGTCAAATATCACACCTTAAAAACAGCCTGCTGTACGCAGCTGCCTAGGAGGCCCTTAGCAGAGCTAACACATTTATTAGTCTTTTTATTTTGGTCACTGAAGCCAAATGCTGTGTAGGAAGTTTTCACAGGAAGAGTATATTGTTCGATATGAGTTTCTGGTTCAGAAATTGCAGCAGGCAGGCACCTCTCACAGGAGACAATAGCATAAATGAAGCAGAACCATCAGTGGTCAGCACATGCTTAATCTACCCCAGTTTATACAGTCCTAAATAACTTGCTAAAGTAACTGAAGCTAGTCTGATTAACATGAGATGTTCATCCAGCCTGAAATCTTTGTTTTGGTAGCACTAGGATGGTACTTTGTGATGCTGTTATAGGAATAGCCCTATCTCAGGATATGTTTGTTGTGTCTCATCACCTCTTTGTTACTGTTTGAACTTGCTCTTCAGCTGCTGTGAAGAAGAACAGAAGCCAAGGGTAAAAAAATATTTGCTTTTATTTCTTTTTCTTGGAAGGGTTTGCTTTCTGCATAGCACTCTTTAAAAAAGAACAAACAAACAAACAAACAAAAAAAACCCAAAAAACCAACAAAAAAAAACCCCCAAAAAACAAACAAAAAAAGACAGCACTACAATAAAATGCAGAAGGTATGGCAGTTAATATCCTACTGTTTTGTCAGCTACTTGTAAGTAAGACTGTATCATTTATTACAGTTAGAGTGAGGTCACCTGCCATGGTTTGCAACAGTTATCTTTCAAAAATCACTTTCTAACAATAGTGAGCTTATGGTTCCTTTCTATAGAAAAAAAGAAATGAAATGTCCTGCCATAAGAAAAAATCCTGATAGTGTGCATACCCAGCAGGAAAACATGCTGGGCCTGGCTCGAGTTTAAAAAGTTAGTAGAAAATTACTGAGTGACAGACACTCTGATGTCTTCTGGGGATCTAAGACATAATTTTCCCTGCAAGAGCCAAAACTAACCTATCCTCATTTGTCCAATCCTTTGCCATTGCCATACTACCTCTTTTTGTATTATCCCCTAGTTAGATTACATCCCCCATATCCCATACTTCAGGCTCATATTGGCAGCAGGAGGATTTTAAAAGTACCTCAGTCCCTACAGTTGTGCTTTTGGAATCCATTGTATTTCTAGTCTACCAGCTCTGTGCTTGTCTCGGATTTCTGCGATGGTTGAACATGTGAAGGTGGTTTTATATATAATGCATATACATATACATATATTTGTATATATAAAGATATAGTCATTTTCCCCACATACTAATTAAGGGAATGCTCATCTGAATAGATTATTTTCTGTGTTCCTTTCAGACCCACTGCTGAAGAACACACTTGGTGAGGTAGTTCACAGCAGAGCAAGCTGCAGGTTGAGCTCTGGGTTGGCAGGAGCCTGAGCCCAAGGCAAGCTGTGATCTTGTGCATAACAAAGGGCCTGGGAACCTGGGGCTAGCCAGAGAACAGGAGATGCAGAGACAGCCAGGAGCAAATGATCCCAACATTTCCTGTGGTTGGACTGTTCAATATCTTCATTGATGATCTGGATCAGGGGATTGTGTCCACCAGCAGCAAATTTGCAGAAGTCACCAAACTGGGAGGGAGTATTGATCTGCTGTAGGGTAGAAGGGTTCTGCAGAGGGAAAGGCTGAATAGATGGGTTGAATCCAAGGAAATGAGGTTTAACAAGGCCAAGTGCCAGGTCCTGCACTTTGGCCACAACAACCCCATGCAGTGCTACAGGCTGGGGCAGAGTGGCTGGACAGTGGCCAGGCAGAAGTGACTGACAGCAGCTGAACATCAGCCAGCTGTGCCCAGGTTGCCAAGAAGGCCAATGGCATCCTGGCCTGTACCAGCAATGGTGTGGCCAGCAGGGCCAGGACAGGGATTGTCCCCTGTACTCAGCACTGGTGAGGCAGCACCTTGAGTGGTGTGACCAGGGCTGGGCCCTCAGTTTTGGGAGGACATTGAGCTGCTTGAATGCATCCAGAGAAGGGCAACAGGTGATGAAAAACTGGATGTGACACACAGTACCATAGTAGATAAGGTGTTATTAGGTCATAGGTTGGACTTGGTTATCTCAAATGTCTTTTTCAACTGAATTAATTCTGTGATTTTGGGACTGTGAGGGTATAATAGCCATGGGGTTCCTTTGTTCAGGGTGCCTCCTCAGAGGAGGAATTTTGGGGCCCTGGAAGAATAGCTGAGCTGGAAGTACCAAGGGAGTGGGGTGGAATTTCTCCTGCCACAAGGCAAGGCTGTAGGACTGGGGCTGAGGCTGGTTTAGTTGGAAGAACAATTTTTAGTAGGAGGTCTGGAAAGTAACTTCTCTAATAGTGATTAGCATTTAATTTGAAGAAGTATTTTTCCCTTAAATTACAAAAATAGTGATTTGCAGATAAATTTAAGAATATCTTAAAAGATTATTTAAAATTCTAAGAATAAGGGTTTGAGAAATATCTTTATATGTATTTTGCTAAACTCTGGGATGGGCAATACCAAAAAACCTGGTTTTTTAAAACTTATGCAGTTTCTGAAAAGAATAAAACCCAATAAATATTCATGTTTCCTGTGGAAAATTGAGTTTCCATGGTTTTGATGGAGGTTGGTGGGGTTTTTGTTGTTTTTGTTTGTTTGTTTGTTTGTTTGTCTGTTGTTTCCCCCTTAGTTAAAACATCTAATCCTCATTTTATCCAGTTTTGTCTTAATGTGATTTTATGAAATACAAAATTATTTTCAGTTGACTGCTGACGAAATCAGGCCCATAGAATTTTAAATGTTACTGTTCAGTCTTGATGAAGACTTGGATTTTGACAAAATTTAGGTGAACTTATTAAAAATAGGTGATAGTTTTGGTGAATTCAAATCATATTCTTTAAATTCTGACCTTGCTAGGCAATGCATCTTCATGGAATGTTAAGCCACAGTTATCTGACCAGCTCTGCTCTGTGTTCTCCTCAAGCTTTTACCTAATGACTTTGCATTACACCCAACGCTTCAAATCAGAAAACTGCAAAATGCTAGACTTAGATTCACTGGGCAAAAGCTTCAAATTATCCAATCATGGAATAACTGTCTATCCCTCAGTTTTTTTAACTACTGTGCTACTTTATTTACTTCAGTCATGAGTTAGCTGCAGAACCGATGACAAACTGTGATCTGAGTCAGCTCTGATCTTTGCTGCAGTGTGATTGTTCTGATCCTAATCTAAAACTGTTCATTTTGATGTAGTGTCTAATCTTATCAAGTTCCTGCTAGAGAAATCAATTTAAATAGGTAGTGAAATTAGCATCATAGAATCTGTTATCCTTAATTTAATTCTAATATTGGTGGTATATGAGTTATTATTTTTCTGAGCTAGCTATGGTGAACTATTTCACTTGATTATTTTTTTTAATATTACATATTAATATTTTTTGGTAATATTATTCTAAAGATGAAGAAAACACAGGACCTACTAATATACCATGCAGGAAGTTAATTACACCTCATCTGAAAATGGTTTATTGTTTCACAGAAACATTGAGAAACCATATAAATCAAAACTTCATCCGTAAATTGGAAGGGACTACTTGACTACTTGGACCGACTTGGAGGTAGGTCATTTGAAACCAAAGTGGGAGGACTGGAAGCAGACCAGCCTCAGTCACCTGAAAGACCAATGACAGAAGAAGAATTGTATTCTTTTGTGTACTTACTGTTGTACTGCTTCACATTTTTATAGACACTGTGCAACAGATTTTACTTGACATAGTATTTACCAACCCTCAGTAACTAAAATATATATTCACAAAGTGAAATCTGTCTAGCATTTTCACAGTCAAAATAGTCAATTTATTAAAATTAGTCTCCCTAAAGTGTTTGGTTTTTTTTTTGTACTGGAGATATTGTTAAAGAAAACATAAATTTTCAAGCATTTTTTTTGTTTTTTTATTGATTGTTTCTATGTGTATTTACAGATGACTAGTGGTCAGCCATAGTTTATTAATTCATTTTTCTTGACAGAAAATTCTAACAGCAGGAACTGATTGTGGATCTTTGTGGTTTGTCATCACAGAGTAGTTCCTCCATCTTTTGCTGCACTAAATAAAATATTTTGATTTCAGACTGATCCTTATCACAAAACCAAAACCAAATCAAATCCATAAATAAATAAAATAAAGGAAAATAAAATATTTCATTCTGTAAATACTTATCTTCTGTTTTAACACCCAATTTTTTAAAGAAGATAGAAATGTGCTATTGCATGTGGTCATTTCAGTAGAAAATTAAAGACTTGTGGGGTTTTTTTCCTGAGGTTTATTTATTTATTTACTTATTTTATTGGCTGGTTGCTTTTTGTTTTGCATTTTTTTTCTCAGAGCAGCTATGCTGCTATGAATGAAGAAACCATCTGCCTACGTGGGAGATCTTGCTTAATGGAGAAGACAGAAGAATACTTGAATACCTTTCTTACTGTCTTCTTTACAAGATGTAAGCCCTAAAGAAAATTTTGAAGCTTTCTAAAAAAGCTGTCAGTTTCTGAAAAATATAAGAAGTTATGTTTTTTTCCTCTAGAATCTTGTCTAATATGGTGGGCTTGAGTTCTAAGAGTAATTCACTATGTGGTTCTTTATTTGCTTTTTCATCTTGAGGATGAACCTCTGTGTGATTCAGCATAATATTGTATATTGTATAAACTAGTTATTATCATGTAGCTTGCACTTATTTTTTAAGTACTATGTTTCTTAGGCAATTCCAGATATTGGTAATTTATTAACTGCAAGCAGATGTGGAGTTATCGAAATACAACGACTCTCTTTCCAAATACAAAGAAAAACCACTTAAATTAGTTAGATGCATTACACTGGGAAAGTTTTTACACAGAAACAGCTCTGACTTGCCTAAATAACTTAAATATGTGTTTGTGCATGGGGAGTGAACAATATGTTTTATTTTTGTGCACCTTCCTTTAGCAGATTGGGATGGCATTGTTTCTTGCCATCCAGACAAAAGACAATTATAAGTTAATTTTCTTTTTCATGTCACCGCAACATTTTCTTTTTTCTTTGTCATCCCAACAATAAACCATGAAATTCTACTGCTGCTGAGAGTTCAACTTCATCTGTCCTGATAAAGACGACAAAAAAATTCAAAATCCTTGTGGCTACCCATTTGAAAAATTCTGAAAATTCTGAACACCTTTGAAAGAATATACTCTACTTTCTTTTCTTCACTCACCTACCCTGGTATCGCAGTGGGGAAAGTACAGAATATTCTGTCATTTAATACTTGAAGAAAAGGCCTTGAAAGAACAGAACCCAGAATAAGTAAGAAAAAATTTGCTTAAAATGGTGGAAGAAGCACCACATCAAAAGCAGAAAAAAAGATATGGGTACTAGCTATATGTATAATGCAAGAAAGAGCATGTGCAGTAAAATAAAAATTGATTCAGAGCCTGTGATATTAGGCTGTATCCAGCTGAAGGCCAAGGATTGTCCAGCTCCTGTGTCGTCAATTGGTAGAGTGATACTAATTATAATTTTCTCTCTCAAGCAGTAAAAGCACTAAGTATGCTTTATTCTTATGCATTTTGTTTTCTATACTATTTGCAATGAAAAAAATCAGAGTTCCAAGCTATAACCAAGTACTTGTAGTTCTCCTTTTGGCTCATGTAGACAGCAACGAGAACAACCAGAAGGTGGCAGTTTTGGACCATTTTGTAAAAGGGTTTCCAATGACTTCGAGCATAACTAGACTTCTACTGAATGCTTAGATTCTAACAAGAAACAATCTGAAAGATAGTTTTAAATTATTTATGAGATAATATATTCAAGAAATAAAAAGGAGCTTTCATCCCAAGAGTGGTAAATTCAGCCCCATTTAGCTTTAGTCTAAATACAAAGGCTACAGCTGAGAAAACAACAGTTCCTTCAGGAGCTACAGAATTTACTGCACACACATTTAGAGACAAAATATCTACACTTACAGCTAAGACATTCTTATGCCTTTGGAACTCATCAGGAAGGGAGCATCCTCAAATTTTAGTCTAGCTCTTGGTAGGCTCCAGATTTGTTAGGGTGAATTAACAGATGTGTTGTTGGCTTAGCATTCTTTTATTCATTTTATTTTATTTTTTTAAACTAAATTTTCCAGGTTACTATAGTGTCTGGTAAACGGCAGTACTCATGAAAGTACATCCAATAACATAACATCTAGTTATAGTAAAAAGAGACAATTATCCAGAGAAGAAGCAAACTTGTTTCTGAAAAGCCTGGCTTGCCAAAAGAGCTCAGAATAAGACCCTCAGAAATCATCAAAAGGAAATAGAAGTATTTAAGTTAGCAGACAATAATAAATTTTTCTTTTATCAAGACAAATTGCTCCTTTACAGATGCAACCCCAACGATCACTATTGTATGTTTAAGCCCTGAAATATTTGTCAATGAAAACTACAGTTAACAATGGAATAGCACATGTTTGCAGTATTAGGGTATGTGATAGAACATCTTCACTCTAGAGCTTCCCCTGCAGGTGAACACTTTGTACCATGCATGAAGTGCCATATCAAAGGGACTGGCACACAAACTTAGAACAGAAAAAAAATTAAAAATCCCTAGCACATTACAACAGGAAAAAAAAAAAAATCTGACTTTTTGTATATCTTTAGTCAAAGGATTTCTGTCTTTATAGATAGCTGAAAAAGAACCCTTAAAATAGAACTCCCCTGTGCTCTCCTTGAAAACTTTTCAAAGGACAACTGACCTCTTTTCTCACTTTACACTACTGTCATTCATGAAGAAAATAAAACTTTAAGAAACTCAAGGACATAAAGCAGAAAGTTGGTAAAAAGCATAAGGAACAGAGAAAAGAGAACAGGGCATATTCAGCTGTGAGGTCAAATTTTACTATAGGGGAAGAAAAGAAGGAACTTAGATTCTGGATTTTAAAATAGCACAAACTTTGATGAACTAAAGGAATCATTAGAGCTAGAATATGAGAAACATCTGGAATTTCTTCCAGTCAAATGACTTATAGTATTAGGAATTTTGTATTCCAGCAAAGGGGAGAAATTACAGAAAGGGTGTAAACCCAACTGAATGAGTGAGCAGTTCAAGAAAAGTGTTGTGGTTAAGAAGGCAACATAGAAGGAATGAAAAAAAAGTTTTTTTTTTGTAATTTCCTAAAAGGCAAGAGGTGAGAAATCAAGTAATAATTAATGGAAGTCTATTCAATGGCATATAGCTTGCTATAGCAAAGTTTGAGACAGAAAATCAAATGGGAAAAGGGACTCCAACTCCTCAAGTGAAACTAAAAGTGAGAAATAAAAGGCCTTGTGAGTGTGTGAGCAGGGAATAGAAGATATATGTATGGCTCCCAGGAAAATAGTTTTCTTAAGGTTATCAAGATGAAGATTCTACTAATCTCACTCAACAAAACCATATGGATGCTGGCAAATTTGAGTTTTGCAATACCACCAGATTTTTCTTTTCTGTGCAAGATTTTTCTCTTGTTTCCTAGGATTGTGTGTGCACAGTAGTCCAAACTAACAGCATTAAATTGCATACTGTCTTCTGGATTAGTTATTCTTTGAGTGGGCAGAGGAAGTACTTTCTTTCTTCCTTTTGAATTTTGGGGAAGGCAAGAAACATGCTTATTCTACTATACTGCATCTTGGGCTTTATAGTACTGTGACAGGAAATTGTACCCTCAATGCATACTTACATGTTTGTTTTGATTCACTGTCGTGGTATTTCAGCCTAAGTACACCTTACTCTGTCTTCAGTATTACATCCTCCAACACCTCACCATTTCAAGATTGGCTATTCAGGTGTAAATGTCACAGGTTTAGGACTAAAAAGACATAAAACATTTTTTGAAAGTCTGCATCTTTATAAAATTTCTTGAGCTCTTAGAAAGACTAAGATATTAAAAGAAAAATAGAGGAAATGTCAGTAATGAAATAAAGCAAACAAAGAACAGAAAATAAAACACAACCAGCTCCCACCCCTCCAGTCCAAACTGACTTAGAGAAAAACAAGTATTTGAAAGGAAGTACAGTGAAGTAACTGAGGTAGAAATTTTCATTTTTGAATAACACTTCATTCCCAATACTCCTTTCATATTAATATTGTTTCATTTGATCCATATACATGCTGAAGCAAAACTCAAGACATGGTAGCAACAATAGCTAGCTCTTCCTATCCCCACATTCTGAGGAGCCTTAGAGAGGATATCAGAGATACAGAAATAGAAGAAAAAGGATAAATCATTCAGTCATAGCCACACAAGATAATAGGAACAGAATGCTGTGACAGAGAGTGACAGAGATTAAAAAAATTATTCTTCTGGGTTTAGTGGATTTAACAGCTTCTTAACATCTCCCTCATCACCTAGTTGATATGGTGCATACAACAATGATGTTTTTGGTTCCTCAAAATATTTCCTGTGGCAGGATGCTCTGCCTGGAATGAGGTAAAACAACTCAAACAAGGCACTGTTTGCAAAGCTATCCGTGATAAATGAAGAAGGGGTCATCATACTGCTTTTCATGTTGAATAATGCTAAAATCTGTCTGAATCATCAATCCCAAAATTAGACATCCTGATAGTGAGATGAAGACAGGGTAGACCTGATAAAATATCTGGGTAAAGAAGCAAATGAGTCATACTATAGATGACTTATCTAAAGCTTCTGAGGTGAGGCAGCTGGCCAGGAGACTTATGACTGACAGTCAACCACTTTATCAAGACCAGTCCAAAACTTTAAAACCAGGGTCTTCCAACACAGCCCTTCTTGGCGTGTGTGTGTAGGGATTACCTCCTTGAGTGGGGACGCTCCTTAAGGTTACTCCTTGATGCTGAACAAAAGACATTTGTCCATGAATGCTGGTATAGGTGAATAACATTAATCTCTACTTAATAAGTCTGCTAGTTTGAATAAAATTGATTTAATATAATTGGCTCAATTTTGCTTTATAGTGAACTATACTGTAATAGTTGTTATAGCTCCTATACTGTGTAGTAATTCTGATTAAGATTTTTTTGTCTAAGCATTATCATAATAAATTATATCTATATATCTATATCTATATCTATACATCTATCTATATCTATATCTATATCTATATCTATATCTATATCTATCTATATAGATCTATATCTATATAATCTATATCTATATTATCTATATCTATATTGATATCTATCTATATCTATATTATCTATATCTATATCATCTATATAATCTATATCTAATCTATATCTATCTATCATCTATCTGTATCTATCTAGATCTAGATCTAGATCTACCAGCTGTTTTCTCCATCTTTAATCCTTCAGACAAACTAATACAACTTATTCAGTTACACCTATAGAATGCTTTACACATAAACCGTTGATGAAGTCTGGGGCTGATTTGATCCAGATGCACCCAGACTCCTCTCTGAAAAGGGGTTTAGAAAGCAACGGGACCCTTTCTGCCTCTTTTAACTCATTGAGAGGACTTGTCTAATAAATTTTGCCTGAAGGTCACATTCTGCTTGAGACATCTTGTAAATTCAATTATGCAAATAGCTAATTTTGTGACTGATTTTCCTTCTGTAGTGAAAAAAACCCACATAACAGCCTCTATTTGTGGGCTTCAGTTTTGCATTTATAACTTGTGTTTATAAGTAAGAAGTCACATTCAGAACCTGTTAAGATTAAGCAAGTACAAGGTAATCAATGCAGAAATTCAACTAAGAGATTACATTCTCCCCTGTGTGGCTGGAACCAAGCTTCCTTTGTCTTCTTCGGTAGCTTTGCTAAAAACTTTGCTTTTTCTGTTCCAACTTTCTATTGAAGCCTCTGCAGGTTTCTGCTTCTGTGTTGATCACTTATGATATTGATTTACTGAGGACTTATTTTTTAAAAATTGGTATTTTCAAAGTTCAAGTTGTCTGAAATATAGGTTATCTTTATAATAGCTCTCAGAGAATTGGAACTATGTCATTATAACAATCTTCATCATAGTTCCTGCTGGAAATATGCTTAGCACTTTCCCTCGAGTCAAACTCATTGACTTCAATGTGAACTTGATCCACCAAGTACATAATGTACTATGCAAACTTCAGAACAGAGCTCATTTTTAAGTACAGGAAACATAAGCCACAGTGAAAACTAGAAATGAAAGATGCTGGCCTGGATAAAAGATGCACATACAATTTAAATGAATTCATAGCTTTTAAAATGCTTACCACAATTTAAATAAATTCATAGCTCTTAAAAAATTCATCACTTTAAACTCACTTGAGATTTCTTTGTTAACAAAAAAAGGTTTTGAGAGCCTGCAAGGTTGCAGGAGCCTGAACTTGCTAGGGAAGATGTTCATGCCACTGAGCAGCTCTTTACTGCCTTTATTCTGCTTCTCTGCACATGCTTGTTTAGATGAAAATCAGCTTAATATAAAAGTGCCAACACAAAGCTTGGTTTTGGATTTAGTGGCACAGAAAGATTCAAAGTATAATTTTCCTTCCATGAAGCAAGGTTTCTAATTGCTCTCCTTGCTTTCAATCTAACATGATTAGCTTATGTTCTTTAACTCTCTTAAGGCCTTTTCCACTAAGCAGACCAACAGGACTTTTGCATCAGCTAGCATTTGAAGACTGGAGTCTTGTTTTCTGTTGAGGAATTAAATTTAAGTGAAACTCTCTGTATGTTCAGTCCCAACCAAATCCCAAACAAAGAGAAGTTTTTGCTTTTAAAAATGCTATTGGGAGAGGACTTCTGGATATTCAGGCTGGGTTTTGATGGTAGGTAATGGACAATGCATATCATCTTGCTTTAGTAATATAAATCTAAGACCCGTTTCATTTCCAATTAGTCCTGATTCAGTTCTGCTTTTAGTCTTTGTCATCATGGTTTTTCTGATTTAGCAGTGATAGGGATACATGTCACACATAAGACACTGAACCTGTAGCTGCTAAAGAAACTCTGATAACTTAATTTTATTTTAGAATTTTGCCAAGAATGAAATCTTCTGAAGCAAAGCTGGCTATATCTGTTCTTGGGTGCCTCTTGGGTGAATGCAGTTTCAAATTTTTCCTGTTATCTGTTTACAGGATATATTATCAACATTATCCAAGTAATTTGAATTTCACTCACTTGGCTGTTTGTTCAAGAAAACCTGTGAATTCTGGTAATTTTTATTTCTCATACACAACTGAAAGGCTAAGTTTGGTTTGGTTTGGGGTTTTTTAAGATGTCTTGCATGCAAGTCCCTGTCTGCACTTGAGCTGCCAGTATTAATTCTACATTGAAACAAAATTTTCATTGTGGACCATTAACTCTGATTTTTCTGCATGACACTCACTGCAGCTGTCCTCTCCTGTCAAGAAAATGATTTTTCTGACAATCAAAGAAGTTTCTGCCACCTTACTGGCAATAGTATCTCAAACACAGCTTTTATAAAGTCACACAACTTCTACCTTCTTTCTGGTGTTCTTTCTGGAATCTGGATCTTTATTGTTAGGTGGTTTTAAGCTTTAGGAAGCAATTTTGAATCTTAAAGAGGGAGAAGGGAAATAAACTTTATCAATTCCCTTTGGGAAAAAATGCCCAAAGTTTAATATCTTTTCATGCTGGATGGATTTAAAAATATGATTTGCCTTCCTGCTGAAAATCTCACTCTTTCCTGAGGAATTGAGCAGAAAAATGTCGTGTAAATGTGTATTCCTTAAAGTTTTGTGAACAGGCAAAAGTTGTGTGCTAGTGATTTCAGTGGGAAAGAGAACACAATACAGAAAAAACTGACTTCTGTCATAAGTTTTCTCTTATATCATTCCATTCTTACTGCTTGACATTGAAGGTAAAAACACACCACACAAGCATTTCTTCTCCTGTGGGAGCTGATGGTATTGCTCTCTGTACTATTAAGTTTTTGCTGTTAGTTTAAAACTGATATTTCTGAAGAAAAAAAAACAAAACCAAAAACTTATTTGCACAACTCCATAGGTGTATCTTTGTAAACCATAAATAATTCTTGTATGCGGGTTTTTGCATATAATGGATTTATACCTACTACATAGTACCTACAATTTTTGGGAGGCAGGGGGGTGGGGATCAGGTTTTTTGGGTTTTTTTCTGTTTGTTTGCATCTTTTCAGTGTGAAGGGCAGAAAACTACATGTCCACTCCAAATCACATAAGCTCGTAGTTCTTAACGTTGCCAAAAGTAGAAGACTCAAACAGCCTCATAATTTATGAGGTTAGACATTGAGAACTGGTCTAATTTAGTTAAAGATATGTCCTAAGACATTTGTTTTCTTGTTATGGATAAAAGTGGAGGTTTTTTTGGGTTTTTTTTCAGAATATGTATAGGTCCTTCAAAATGCAAAATGCATGAAGTCTTTTTTATATTGATTAAAAACTACAGTCTTTCAGAAGTTGGTATCTAGCATATTTGCCTTGGCTGGGGAATAAATTCACACAAGTAGGACAAAATGCAGTTTAACACAGAAATGGTTTGGTATACTAGTTAAACAAGTTAATGTTCAAACCATTTAATTAGGAGTATTACCTAAGAAGAATCATGTTAGTATACTTTGCCACATGGAGAGGGAACATTGAGATTGCAAACAGAAGTTTGCTTTGTTTGTTTCTTCAATTTAAAGAGAAAAAACAAAAAGGAAATAATTTCTGGATATATGAAATATCAATGGATATGAAGGGAGTTACATGTAACCAACAAGAAAAGAAAAATTGAGGGACATGATCTCACACTGTAAACATTTTTAAGACATCTCAAATGAGTAATTCTTTATAATTTCTGCCAACAATAAAACAAATATAGCTCACAGAAGCCATGGGAAGGAGATGGTGGTTAGAATCCATTAAAACAATGGTATCAAATATATGTAAAAGAAGCATTAGCAGCAGATGAGAGGAAGACAGAAGGAGGGGTGTGGTTTCCATATGCAGAAGAGTAAGCCTCTTCTATGGCAATGGAAGAGTCCCAAGAAGAGTTGCTGCAGAAGCAGACCATGAACACTGTAATACTAACTCTGGTGTCTGAAAGAATAACATATTCAAGCTCAGCCCCAAGAATAACATATTCAAGCTCAGCCCCATCTTTCTGATTATCTATTTCATACAAGAGACTTCCATTTGTGTATGCTTATCTACAAATCTTATGTACAAAAACAATCCTCAAGCCAAGAATATTATGTGCAATAACAATAATAATAATAATAAATCAGTCAAAATTGTATTATCTTGATCAAACACAGGGTTTGAAGAATTACATATCAGAATCATCTAAATTACTGGATTTGTCTTTAAAGATTGTTATTTCAGATGTAGATGATATTTGTTCAAACATTTTTATTTTATTCTTTTTTTTATTCCTTACAATTACATTTCCCATTAAGTATTCTATAATCTGGTGATAAAGTGATTAATTGTGAAACCTCTGAACCCTGTTAAAATGTTAATGATTTTATGGTAAATTAGCTTAAGGATTATTTTCTTTGAACTTGGGTGCTTCTGTTGTCTCTCTTTTCCATCTTATTGCTGCCTATACATGAAGGAAATGACAATTTATGTGTAAAACTATTACTCTAGGGAAAGAATTTTATTACCTAAATCTTGGGACTGGTTTTCATTTCTGTTCATTGTTATTTTATACCATGAAAATTCTAATATTTTATTAAAACATTATAAATAATGTACATGTTCATACTTAACATGTTTTTAATTAATGCCTAAAAACCTCAGCAATTTTGTCTGTTTTTCTAAATCCTCAGACTGTACTTTCTGACAAACTCTATTTGTTATCTTCTGGTTGTCATTTTCAGCCAAAGATAGTTTACATGAGGACAACAAAATCTGATACAAGAGCAAGACCAAAGTCTTTTAAAATCATCAATCAAAACAAAATAGTGAAACATAAAATTAATGTTAGGCTTTAATATACAAGCTAAAATTGTATTGTTCAAAAGCAATTTTCTCTAGTTTAAATCCAACCCATGCATTCATCTAAAAAGCTAAGAGATCTAGAGAATCTCTTTAGAACCTTTAGACCCTTTACCTTGAAGTTTCTTTTTGTCCCTCCATCTGTCTTTCTGCATGAAACAGAGGCACTTGGCAACCAACCTACTGCTTTATGTAGAACAGATCTGATTCAGTAATCTTAGTATCCTATAATTGTGGAGTGGTTTGTGTTGGAAGGGACCTTAAAGACTACCCAGTTCCTACCCCTCCTAGACAAGAGCAGGGACACCTTCTACTAGACCAAGTTGCTTAAAGCCCCATCTAACATGGTCTTGAATGCTTCCAGGGGTGGGACATTCACAGCTTCTCTGGGCAAGCTGTTCCAGTGCCTCAACAGCCTTACTTGAAGAATTCTTCCTAACTTCTAATCTAAAGTTGTCTTTCAATTTCAAGTCACTTGTCTTATCACTACATGCCTTTGTAGAAAGTTCCACTCATCTCTCTTGTAGCCCCCACTGAAAGTAGTTGAAAGGTGACAATAAGGTCTCCCTGGAGCCTTCTCTGATTACAGCAATGAGATTAGTGTTTTTCATACACTAATAAAAACAAGATATAGAAATTGAGATGTAGGGGTACAGACAACTTGTGTATAGCACAGGAAATGAAGAATGTTCATATATGATGAAACGTGGGCATCAGCTATAACTAGGTAATAGCAGGTTCAGAGTGAGCTGGAGGATATGCTACCTTACACATTATTTTGGAAAGGTGTATTTACCTGCCAATTGACAGTTCAGATGCTAAAAATGAATATGGTTGTAGAAAGTTCAATGAGGCAAATTCATGATAAAGATAATCCACAGGCTGTTACACAAAATGAGAGTATGTATCTAGAACCTGAAGGGGAGGAATTATATATTATACTATAGTTTTGCACTTTTATGGTGTTTTTCCAAGATATAATAATTAGAGAAGATAAAAGGATAGAAAGGCATTGAGGCTGATGCTGTGGCCCCTATTTTTGTGTTCATGATTTAGTTCCTTAGATACAAGTGCCTTATCAAAAGCAGAAGTCATAGCACCCAATAAGGGCTGAAAATACTGGTTTTATAGTACCTTTACCACCTTTTACAGTAACTCCTATTCAGTCATCAAGTCTTTTGCTCACAACCTTATTTATATATTGCATATCTGAGGGAATAACTAACCCCTTGCATGCAGAACCTCAAAATTAATCTCATAACATATCTGCATCATTATGTAATCAGTGTGGTCACATGGACACTCATCTTTTTTTTTCTGAGACTTTGAATCTATAAATATGATTTTTCTTGATGTTCATTTAATGTTATGTAGTTTTATAAACACACTTTCTCACTTCCTTTCATGTTAGTAGCAAGGATAACAAACTTTGGAATAAAACTGCCATTATCTTTCCCCTAAAGATAGCCTATCATGGTTTTGGTTTTTTACGAAGTCTCATGTTGTTATAGAAGTATATGAAATAAACTGTTATGATTACAACATTTTATATCTAGAAATCCCAATCCAAATTATTTAACGTATTAATAAAATCTCTTGACATTCTAGTGTTGTAGAGCGGCAGTGGTTTTGCCCAAAGGAGTCAGAAGCAAAATGAAAAAGAGAAAGAGCGTGTTAACTCACTTGGGAACAAAAAAAAGTTTAGTCTGTCAATAAAAGGCAGTAAATCTGTCTGCAAAAAGATCTAAAAATAAGATAGAATTGAGAATTTAAAGGAAAAGAAAACTAATTTAAAAGTATATTCAAATATTACATTCAAATAAATTTATATCACCTATCATCTGTACAAACACAAATGAATATTTCTGATTTTGGGTAGGGTCATAATATTTTTCTCTCATTATTTCAATTGGAATGCAATCTTGTGTGCTACTATATTTTGTCATAACCTTAAATTTTAATTTTTAAATGGTTCTGATTGCCATCTTTTTTGGTCTAATGTCAACCTTATGATATTAAGAGACTGTAGACTAGGAGAAATTAAGCAGTATTTATGTATGTATGTATGTATGTATGTATGTATGTATGTATGTATGTATGTATGTATGTCTTTATTTATTTATTTATTTATTTATATGGCATAAATAAATTTGTCTCACCAAAGTCTTTCCTTTGACTTCTTTGAACTGGGCTTAACTCCCACACTACTCAAACTTATTAATTGCTTTGTTGCATTTCTTGAAAGTGTCTGCCCTATAGTATGGATGACTTGTATCAATAGGCAGACTATTGAAGGAAATATGAAGAAAAGTGCTCTATCATATGCCTTAGATTTTATTCACCAGCTAAGTAATATTGCAAGTTATTCTAATAAATTTTTTAGTGCTGACAGATAGGCATGGTGTGGGGTTTTTTTGCTCTGTTTTTGGATCTTTTAAACCTACCTATAAAGAAATAAACAAACAGAAAACAAATTTGAGGGAATTAAATTTGGGTAACTATTTCCTGTTTGGATTTCTCATTCCCAAGTAAGGTTTTTATTTTCATAAATAGAAGTGTCATTTAAAATAGGTGAAACATGGTAGGTGAAAACTGTACATCAGTGAGTTCTCTGTGAAATCAGTTCCACATCCTTTCAGAGCAACACTTGAAAGAAAAGTTGATTTCCATAGGATGCCTCAAAAGGCACTAGATGTTCCCACATGTGCAGCTGAATTCCTTCCAGAATTTCCAAGTGTGGCTCTGAAGTGTTACAACTTATGACCCAGGATAGTGCCTAATAACTGATCTTATGACTCATATGACTTTTTTATTATTGCATTATGGCTTTTAAAATTTTATTCTTTCTGTGTCAAGAGAGGAGATTCTGAATATATAAATTTTTCTTATTGTTTAGTGGTGCACTGTTGAGTCAGAAGTCTCTTCCTGAGTCTTTCAAAAATCAATAATTTAGTTCTGAGACATATGTCTCAGTTCACTTGCTCTTATCAGCCTTCATCTGAGTTTTTACTGTCTGGCTAGAATATCTACTAGAATATTAGAAGTGGCATGTTATGTTGGAAAGTTGTTTTTCAAATCTTTTTGTCTTGCAAAACTTTGCAAGAGTATTAGACGAAGTGATTTCGAAGGAGAATCTGTAAAATGAATAAAGGCAAGTCAGGTGAGTTTCAGCTGGAAGAGTTGTTTTTGTCAATTTGGATTCACAAAATAAAATAGTAATTATAATAAAAATAACAGTAATAATAGTAATTATAGTAACAATAGTAATAATAATACTAGTAAGCATAGCTTCAGTGTTAGTGAAAATCAGTAATTCCCACTGAAGCTCAATTACACTAAATGAACTAAATTTCTAGGACAAGACCAACTTGTTTTTCACTGTGGACAGAAACACAGATGCAGGTAAGGTAAGTAATGTGATTAGGAAATTGTTGTAAAGTGTCCACAATAATCATAGGGATGCACTGCTAGAAGTAATCTCATTTTGCCTTCAGTGCAGTTGATAGAAATTTTACTGTGGATTGTAGGGAGATTGCAACTGGTATAAACTGCATGAGACTGTAGAAATAAATTACAACCAGTAACAACTATAATCAATGCTTATTTCTTCAAAAAATATGAAACCATTCTGTTAATGCTGCAGCACAGCAAAATTGTTAGCACTATTAGTGAGAGTGGATGATTACATTAGAAGGAGTCCTGTAGACTACATAAAGCAGAAACAGCTACATGAAACCAATAAGCTTAAGTAAGCTTAATTCTTTGGTTTTTTGTTCTCAGGTAGTTTAAAACCCCATGAGATGTGAATCCTACAAAAAAGCGTTTTGCTATTGTCAAAGTTTTTCTTCATTTCCCTCTCTTCTCATCAAAATTGCTATGATTTTAACTACTTAGACACTTAAATCTGTGTTTTAGTTTCTGATTTCAGAATCTGAAACCTTGATCAAGAATCCTTATTGGACTCTTTGAAATGAGAATTAACATCTAGAAGTATTCATACCACTTTAACAAAAATAAAATATTTCATAAATAAACTTCTATTCTGAAAATAGAAAAATATCCAAAAAAATTGAGACAGAATAGGAAAGGTGTTAACTTTTTTTTTTCTCTTTTTTAAAGTAAAAATGGAATGGGAAGATGTAAAGGACTTTTATGATTCCATAATGGCCAAGATGTGTTACACTTTTGCTCATAAATCAAAGGGTTGAAAGCTGCAAAAGCTTCAATACCGAAGAGAGCTGCTCAAGGCCAGGAAAATGTCAACTTTTCTTTAAAGGTTCAACAATATACTTCTACTTCTCATCTCCCATGCAGGTATTATACTAGTCATTCAAATCCCTGGGATATCTAGGATACCGACTCTCATACAGCATCAAAAATACTGGGTCAACTGTGAATAAATGTAAGAAAAAAAAAAAAAGAGAAAAAAGGGCTAGAGAAAAAAATGAATAAAGTCTGTAGTTGGATGAGTGTCATGCAGGTTTCTTTGGTGTCACAAAAATACCCCCCACTGAATTTTAACTATGTGTTAATAAACATATTAATATATAAGTTCACCCACCTTAAGCAAAAGTCTGTGGTCAAAGATCAAGGTAGCACTTCTTATAATATCTACCAAATATTTAAAAAAAATAAAGAATACTGTGGAACGAAACCTTGACCTTGTTATGAGCAGAAACTTGGAAGAAAAAATCAAGAATGCATCTAAAATCCCTTATAAGTCAAAATAAACCTCACTTTATACCAATATTTATGTTTCTACACAATTTTGCTAGACTTTTATTGTCTTAGGATGGAATTTAAGATCATGGTGACTTTTCATAATATCATAATTTATTTCATAAATCTGTCTGCAAACTGAAAACCACGTCAGAACAAATTTTCTTCATTTGTTTAAAATGAAACAGCTCTGCAATTTTTTTTAGATTAAATACAGGACAAATTTTTCAGAGCTAGTTTAAAGCAGATATTAGAAAAAATTATCATAATGGCTAAATTTCTTTTCATTTGGAATTTCCTTCAGAAGAAGTTCCTTTTGATTACGCTGCATGGTCATCATAGACTTATCCACACTTCCCCACCATCTACATTTTTTAGTCTTCCAGAGAAACATATGTAGCTGACACTCAGATTCCAAGGATTCTTTAGGATGTTCAAAAGCACAATCCTAAAAAAAAGATTATGAATTTTGAAAACAAGGATATACAAAGTATGCCACTCATAGTTCTATAATTTGTTGTATATTTTTAGGAAACAAAATGACTGGTGGCTAATTAAGTATGCTTTACTTGTTTGTTGCTTGATCCAACTTGACACATCACAGAAGTCAGGCCAGAAAAAACAGTTTAATTCCAAGTTGTCCATGCCTCAAGTCACCATATGCAGGAAAATCTAAATGACAAGATGAATTGTAATCTAATTCTTTTTCATATATGATCTACAGACCACTGGAGTAAACTATTTTGAAATTATAATGAAAGTAAAGCACTTATAGTCATCTATCACTAGGCTCTCAGCTAAAGTCTCATTAAACTAAGTTTTCAAATTCTTTTCAGCTAACATACAAATAAAATTTTATCCTCTTAGGAGTTTTAGTTACCTTCATGATGAGAGAAATAACAATAAACCTGACAAAAGATTCTTTTAATTTTTACCTAGTTTTCTCCTCAATAAATGAGTAAATAAATAATAATTTCATGTGCCTAAATCATCTTTAAAAAATCCAGGTCAATTTTTTTGCCATCTTGAATAATAATCTTAAGTGATCTCATTGAGCACTGTCTTCCTGATCCACAGATATACTTTAATGTTTTGTGTCCATTCCAATGAAAAAGGATGGATTTATGCATGTTTACATTGTGATCAATGTATGTCAAAGCAAGTAATATTACAAATATGTCCTAGGGTAACTTTATGTTTGTATCCCCAGTTGTCTGTTCTGTTTACGCTGGATGTTAAGTTCTGCACTTTAAGGCTGGTTCTGAGAGCGAAGGGGGGAGCAGAAGCCGCAGTTTGTGTTCAGAAATGGCACTCACTGCCCCACATCCTTCTCTGGACTGTGCTGTCTGCAGCATGGACAGACAGAGGGACAGAGCTCTCCTTTGCTGTTAGTTTTCAGCTAGCTGAGGTGGGAAGTTCCCCAGACTGTGGCTTTTTTTCTAGATCTGTACAAACCTGCTCTGGACTGAAACCCCAGACAAACCCCGGGAGCTCAGGCCTGGGGCCCAGCGGGGCCTGGGCCTCGGCACTTCCAGAGGGACTGAAAGGGACTGAGAGAGCCGAGCTACACACCATGACAAGGACTTTGTGAATTTGACATCTCTTCAGAACAGTGAGAGGTTTTATTGTTTAATATTATTAATTTTTTATGCTTGTGAATACTTTGCTTGTTAAATAAAGTTTTTTCTACTTTTCTCCAAGTAACCGCTATTAGAAAGGGTCCCTGCTTTCTAGAAGGACCCCTTTGGAAGTTTCTTCCCAAATCTACCCTAGACCAGACAAGATAGTAAAGGAATCAAGTAACTTAAAGCTGTTTTTTTCTCTAAAGATTACATTTTTCTCCTGTAGAGAAAAAGTCTTAAATTGTTTCTGAAACACAGTAATAAAAGAAACTCAGGCTTGTACTTAATTTGAAGATCAATGAGAAATTTTCTTGGTTTGTAAGCAGCAGTTCAATCTTCTGAGGATGTTGTTCAATGAATTTTCACTGAATTCCAACTAAATATTACATTTTCTTTTTGTTCCCCCTTCCCCCCTTCTCCGCCCCGCCCCCCCCTCCCCCCCAATTAGGCAAGTAGCCATGAATAATTCTTGAAAAAATAACTTATTAACAGGAAAAAAAGGACTTAAGATAAGATCTTTCCTTCTTAAAAGCAAGAGAGAAAAAGAATTTGTGCAGCCAATACTGGTGCCTGATTAATGATTTTGATTTACAGGCAGTTCAGTTTGAGCAAACAAGTTGAGTGGCGAAGAACACCAAGTTTGTACAGTTTCTGCGGAAACACATTTCTCAGCACTTCCCTTTTCTTGTACTAGGTCATGCCACACTGGGTTTGCTTGTATAATAAAAGGTGTCACACATTCCTTGTTAAAATTATTCCACAAACTGTCAAACGGCAAAGATTATTTTATAATGTCTAGACCAGTGTTGTATGAGAATTCTGCCATAGAATATATTGCACTATTTGTGGATATATGCATTCATATATTCACATGTGGGCTGTAGAGAGGGCAAAAGATATACTGATGTGCAAGCTGAGACAATATGTAAAAATGGGATTTCTTATACTCTTCAACTCTAATTAAATCAGTTTCCTAGAAAATAGAGCATTTTGTTCTGCTTTATACAGCAAATTAGTTATCTGTAAATTGAATTATGTAAACAACTTGAGACAATAACATCATAAACTCTTGTGAAATAAAAATCAACATTTGTCAAGATTACCCTTATTTTAATGAAAAAGGGATATAACTTCATTAGGTAATAATCAAAATCCAGCCTGTTTGATATGTTGTAGGTTGATGACTGAAACCTTACTTCAGTATGTATGCTGGAAGGTATCACATACCCTTGATGCATGTGTGAAACTTTAGGGTGACTATTTCCCATTTATTTTGCTACTAGAAAAGTCCTTCAGAAAATAGTGCTATTCCCGCAAATGAAATAATTTATCTCAGTTAACTGAAGGAAAATTAAAACTCTAAAACTGGAGTTCCTAAACTGAATATTTGAAGCAAGATCTAGCAAAAGAGATAATAATCTCCAGTATTTTTTGATTCAAAAATAATTTACAGAGTGGTTTAAGAGCTGTAGCCCAAACAAAGATCAGAGAAGACCAATTAAATTCAAACCTTACTTAACCCAGAAAACAAGCTCTCTTTCCTGAGTTAAAACTTGGTATAGAAATAGTAGCAAGGACCTCTAGAACTCAAATAAAACTTCAGTGAGAGAATTTTAGAATGTTGACAGGATAGAATCATAGAATAGTTTGAGTTGGAAGGGACTTTTAAAGTCCATCTAATACGGCAAACCCTGCTATGAGGAGGGACATCTTCAAATAGATCAGGCTGCTCAGAGCCATGTTCAGCCGCTTGACCAATGTCTTAGCAGAATACTCGAAAACTTCCTCAGTTCCTTGAACTGAATTCATTTGTTGGTATACATACAGGTTAAATTTTTGTGTTTTGCTTGATAAGAATTAGCATACTGAATAAATCCTGACATTTAAACCATATAGATTATTGTATAGATTCTGTGCATTAACACTCTTTTTACTAGTTAAGCATACTATTTTAGCTCTGAATAGGTAGTCCATGATGCTTTGCCACCAGCTGTTTAGAGATCAAAAGCTGTATCACTGTAGTGTCTAATAAGCTGCCTGCAGAGCTGAAAAAGACTAGCACACGTGTGGGCTGCTCACTCTTCTGCTTTCTAATTCTGGTGCCTGTGAGAGAGGATGACATGAGCTTCCAGCTCCCTCAGCTGGGTAGTGTAGAGGCTCAGGATCTCTCCTCATGACTCTCATTTTCTATTGCCTTGAAAGTGTCTACGCCATCTGGAACACTATCTCCTAGAAAAAATATTTTGTGCTGGGTGTCCTCCACGCAGCAGTCGCCTATGCATGTTCTAGGTTTACATCAGTCTGCTTAGGTAACAGACACTGAATAAATTAATGTGTAAACAATATTTTATCCACACCATCACTGCAGAAGACCTTCCAGTCATTAGATGCTACTGCTGCAGCAGCTCTACAGTTCTCTCCCATTTTAAAAGTCATGACTAAAACTGACCCAGAGATCCAAATATTTCCCAAAGTCTGAAATACTGATTTTTGCAACTTCACTGCCAACTCTTTTTCCTAAAGGAGGTTTTTCTGCACTCCACTATTTGGGAAAATGAATGTATCTGATCTTACTGTAGAGATGCATAATTTGGTCAATCTTGCCAGAAAAAATATTAATTAACTAATGTTTAATACTAATGTTTATAAACATTCAAAGTGCAAACAGTGGTGATAAGGTATCTGTAGGGGTAAAAATATTTTCAGGAAACTTCTATGATGCATACAGCTTTGTATATCTCTAATGTGACATTAATACCTCACACTTTTCATAGTGTGAAATAAATGCCTGCATTTGATGAAAATGTTCAACAATTGATGTCACTAAAACCACTAGATGACAACAGGAAGAAAGATCTTTGATGGCAGGACATAGATATAATATAGATTAAGCAAATGTTATTTAGAAAACAAGACATCTGACAACATCAGACTCTGTATTCCACCTCATGCCCTTCTACAAACGGGAGTTTGTTCTACCTCAAAGAAAGTAATATTGGCTTGGGACTGCTATGCTAACCTGTCTCACAAGCACTTTTACTAGGTTTTCTTTCTGTAGACATTTAGAGGTAGAGGAGTAATTATGGAGTAAATTAGACTGCTGTTTCCATCCTTAGTTAAGTGAACCTACAAGTTTTGAGAAATGATAGGTAGCTGTTCAGAAACTGCAGCCAAAACTGTTACACAATAAACAGCTTAATCAGGTGGGCTTAATAAAGACATCAGATGGCTTGAGCTGCATTCCAGTGTGAGTCTGTTCCATTCTTTTTCCCTGCTTCATCTCTGATTGGCTCGGCTACTGTAGGCTATATTTTTCTAAAGAAAATCCTCTCCGTAACAGTGTACCTTTGTGTTTTGAATTGCATACACATACAAGAGAGCATGCCCACACTCAGACAAAAGAGTGAGAAGGAGAATCTCTGCCCTAAATCAGCTACAATGAAATCCTAGTTGAAATAATTGTCACTGAAACTGAAAATCTGCTAAGAATTTTGTCAAAAGAGAGTGTAATTGTGAGGTGGAGAAAAACAACTGACCATGAGAATTAAAGATGACATCTTTACACATAATCTTAACACATAGATGAAACAATTTGTTTTAGGTGTTGAAAAGTGCCTTCATATGAACATTTTCACTTTGATGTGTTTCAAATCTCAGTGGCAAATTTATCAGCGACTCAGAATTGAAGTGTTAATTATTTTTTGATTTTACATTACCAACAAGTGCTTTTATTATAAGGCTGGATCAATAGAAATAAAAGAAAAAAGTATTGATTAAAGTTCTCTTTTCACATAAAGAGACACACTGAAAGGAAATGAAAGAGGTGGATAGTGAATTTAAACCATTTACTTCAAATGTCACTATTGTCCCACTGCAGACAAGGCAAAAATACGCACATGGTGTACACTGGTGTGCGTCCAGACTGAGGAGTCTTCACAACAGCAAGATAAAATCAAATTCAACCCCAAACCCATAGTGCACAAACCTGCCAAGGGCTTTACCATGCTATATGGTATTACAGTAATGACACATTGCATAGTATTTCTTCCCTTCACCTTTCCACATTCTGACCTTTGCTGTCCATCACAAAAGAAAACTATGCTGACAGAAGTTTGACATGGAAGTAAAGCATTCAGAAGTTTAGAAATTCCAAATTTTATGCTTCCAGGAACACTTGAAGCTTCTGATTTGCATGTTAATTATATGATCATATCCTACCTCTATCGGGGCAATCTTCCATCTGGCATAGATTTATTCCCTAAAGGGACAAGTATGTTTATATATTTTTAACAGCTGTGTATCATCTGGTATTGTCCCCAGTGACCAGTGAGGGTGGTAGGTGTATGCTTTTCTTCTCTCCAAAGGAAATTCAGCAGGGGCAAGTCTGTATGACTCTTGAATAGGTCTAGATAAATAGGTTTATTCATAATTTTTCTTAGGGGATAAAACAGCTCTGATGAAGGAATCTGAGTTAAATCATTTGGATGTCCAGGCAAAGCTTGAATAGACTGTATGACTTCAGACCAAGTTTCATATCTTTTGAGCTCTTCCTGATATTAATAACAGTAACACAGACATCTTTGCTCTTAATATAATTCTGCTGAACTGTTGCAGCAAAAAAACAGAACCAGACAGTTTTCCCTTCATCCAAAGTACACCAAAGACTGTGTTTTCTACAGATACTGGAAACACATTTTTCTCTTTCAAGACACCAGTGGAAGTGTGATATATGGTATTTGTACACACACATATATATATAAATAACATATACATATATATATATATGTACATATTTGTGTATATATATAGGGTAAGCAATTTTCTTCATACAAACTGGAATTTTTGGGATAGCAGATGTGTCTAAGAACAAAAATATAGTTGTAAAATCCTAGAATAATCATAAGAAATATACCATTGCTATTAAAATGAAAAAAAAGTACAAAGAAAAAATTAACTTCTGGAAATGCAATTTTCTTACTTGGGTTTTTTATTCTCTTTACTCATTTTAAGGGAAAAAATGTTAGCTTGGGAAAAAATGTTAGCTTGATCAGAAGCATACTGTGGAAGACTATAATTTCTGTCACATTAATTAGATTTTGTGTTTTGTTAATATTTTATTTTTGTTGTAACCTTTTAATCACCAGAAATTTGCAACTGCACAAGTTGCATTTCTGCTTAAAGGTAGCTTGGAAATGTACCAGATGTAAATGGTGAGCATAAAAAGAAGTCATATAGCTGTTAAGTGTGTCAGATGAACACAGAAACTTTTATCATTTAACCTAAACATAAGCACTCTAAATTTTATTTCATCTCATTGCCGTCTTTGAAAATGAAGTTGTAATGGCCAGAAGTTAGACTATTGTTAAGCACATCTAAAAATATAATTTAATACATGATATGACAGTCTGTTTGCCCAGAGAAAAAATGTGTACTTCACAGAAGCATTTATACCTCACAGCTTTAGCAATCTATTGCTCCTTTGCAGTGTTGTGGTGCGAAACACAGGGTCTGAAATAGGTAGGAATTGAGACAACAATTTTTCAACATTTGTAGCACATTGCGTTGCTTTTTGCTACGTGAAAAATTCTTGAGGTGAACAACTTATTCTTCCCATGGAGTCCACAAGGGTACCGGGGTCATAGAACAGATCTCAAAAAAGTAAATATGCCAATCAGGTCAAAAACAATGAGAAGCCCTGAAGAAAACAAATATGTTCAGCTCTGCTTTTTTCAAAAACCTAGGCAACCAACTCTAAGATTCAAGATGGCATTTCTACTCATAGCATTTTAATACCTGTGGTGCTTCATGCCTGCTCTGTTTATTTTCCACAAAAACCAACAGTAACAAAGGTAGCAGCAGTAGTTCACCTTGTAGCAAAAAGGTGGTTATAAAAGAGAGTGATTATTGTCTGGTATTGTCTCTACTTCCTTGAAGTCATGGATGACCGTCTTCTAACACAGTAAGTATTTAATACATAGAATAAAAATGGTCCCTCTACGAGGGGAGAATATTCAGTATACAAAGGATATGGTAGAAATTGTAAAAGTAATTCTAAGAGAATTAACATTTTCTTTGGAAAATATTCCATGAAAAATTTTGAAATCTAAAATTTTTCTTAAAATACAGTGGTAGTAGCTAATTCACTTGAGCATTGAAGACTGCTGATCTGTACTTGGTTATTATACAGACTAGCATTTCTAATATGTCTACTACTGACTCAGAAGAAACACGTAAGTTGATCAATTCCATTTGTAATTACATTTGGGAAAAGGGACTATGGAGACAAATACACTCAGCTGTTTTGTTCCCATGTGTTTAACGTGAGATTAATCACTGAATCAATCTTTCCCATACTCCTACAGTATTGATGAATTCTAATCCTTTTCTAAGTCTTGAAAAACCTAGTCCCAACATCGGGGTCCTTAAGAACACAAAATGAAAGCATTAACTTCATGAAACAATTTGTTCTCACACCCTTGAATTATAGTCGGACTGCTACTGGATAGGTATGTAAATGGGTGTTTAATATTTCTCATTCATTCTTCTAGTTTATATTTTTTAAAAAATGAAGCACTGGAGACTTCCTTTTAAATTCTAAAATACGTCAGTTGTCAGTTCTGTCCCAGATACTATATTCTGTCCTGACATGCCCATGACCTTAATATGTTCTTTTCAAGGAGAAAGAAAATGGATTCTTTCATTTAAGAAGACACCTTCAACTATCACATAGCATTCAATAGTTTTACATAAAGCTGACAACAAAGTTAAGTTCATATCCATTTGGAGTAAATGGTACATACATGGGAACAAAGACTTCTGTTATTGTAGGGTTGATATGACTTTAATTCTGTTCTTCTGCTCTTATTTTTTTTTCATCCATTCACAACCCTCTTTCATTAAATGAATAGTACTTTACCTCCTGATTTTTGCCTTGATAAGATATACATCATCATCATCACCATTGTCCAGATGCCGTGCTGTTTTTAGAAGTTGTAGGATCTGCATCCAACAAACAAACAAACAAAGGAATTTAAGGGTTCAGGGTGCAAAACAGTATAGTTCTAGTCCATTCTTCAAGAGTGCCTTTCTCATGATAGCATCCCTGAACATACTTAGTACTGATGTGTGTAGTTTTATTCTTGTTCCAGTACATAGAGCAGATGATTTCTACAGAGTAAAGTTGCCATGTTCTGGCTCATCTGCTCTTATACAACACTTGGAGTCATGAAATATGTTCCAAAAAGGTAATATGTGGACACTGAAAAGCCATACATGCATACAGTGTACTGTTAATATGTAATTAATTAATTAATGAATTAATTTTTGTTGTTAGGTAGATTTAATCATATTACAATGAAATTTCACTCACATATGGTACACTGCAGGATTTTCAGTAATATTTTGAAGGAGTAATAGGGCATATACTTCAAATAAATTTTCAGGTAAACTATTTAAATGTATTTCCAGCATTTTCTGGAACTGGGCCAACTGTCAAAGTGAACATAACAATTAGAGAAATTTTTTCTTAAAATGCAACAATTTATAATACTTTCACCTCTGACAAAGTTATAAGAGGAAAGTATTACCTTTTTTTCTCTGAAATTTTGTAAACTTTCTGAACGGAAAACAAATCAGAGAAAAACAGGGGAAGAAAAAGAGTTGTACACAAATGTATTTATTAAAGAAGAAAAATAAAAAAAATAAAATACTTCAAATTAAATTTGAAAATAACAGTCAAGCTGCAGAGGATAATTGGACTCACAAAGATAAAGATCATGGGTTGGGATAAGAACAATTAACTGGAAATGACAGTGAGATAAGAAAACAAGCAGTAACAGCAGCATTATTAACAACAAAACTGCACAAAAAAGAGGCAAGTGGTTCACATGCAAAATGCTCACCACTGGACCTGACCTGACTGCTCCATGCTTCCCTAACCCAGAAGCAAGCTCTTCCCCTGTTCCTGGAAAACGATGTGAGGGGGTACAGAATAACCTCAGGGTCTTGCCATCCTCTCTGCTGCCTACTGCAAAAATTAACCCTGTTCTTTCCAGGACACCAGGGAAAGAATTTGACATTTGTCCTTGCTAATTTCATACAGCCTACAGAGGTCTTTCTATGAGGCCTTTTCTACATTCAAGAGAATTCAAGGTTCTCATAATCATTAGCATCATTGGCAAACTCACTGTGTTCTCAACTGTGATGTCTAGTCAATGATGAAAATATTGCCAAGGGCTGGAACTGAAATTGAACTCTGAGGAGGACCTCCCATGACTGGCCTCCTGACACTATAATCTTATTTACTAGACTTATACCCTGACTCTTCAGATGACTGATCACTGATTTTATCATGTACATGCCTAGCTGTATGTTGGACATTTGATTCAGCAAGATACTATGAAAGATGTACTAAAATTTTGCTAAAATAAAAATGCCCAAATAAATGCAGTGCTTTGCCTTCAACTACTTAGCAGGTACCCTTGTCATAAAGGGATATGGAATTAGCAACATCTATGGCGTGCCCAAGGTGGTAGCATTCTAGTCCCTGCCATGTAAAAATTACTTGTTTTCTTCCCAAAATACAGCCTCTCTTAAAGAGGTCTGCTAGACAGACTGCAACTCTGCAGGGGAGCCCTGGAAAATTCTGGATTCTGGGGCATGATCCTCTTCAAGGTGACAATTTGTCCATCATTGATTGGCCCTGCTTCTGAGAATAGTTTGGTGAGCATTGTACAGTTACTACTTCAAACAATAAACATATAAGTAAACATATAAATAATGAGGCATATTTAATAGTTTCCTGTTGTTATTTTTGTTGTAACCTTAATAAAGAAATATATACCTGCTGCTACTATGGAAATACATATGTTTTTCTTTCTGGCAGTAATTTTGCAAGTAACTTAGAAGAATTCTCTTCATTAATCATAAGATTACTCAGTTTTTCCAGTAATTTGCAATAATCTGTAATAAAGAAATGTAGGAAATAAAATCTCCATGTTGTTGTGCATCATGGAATCATCCAAATCCGTCTTTATATATCCACAAGCTCAGTAACCCCATCATTTTTAAACAACTTCCTGTTCTGGAAGTTGTTCCAAAAACTTGTCAATATGGCATTTGAAGACATGGTTTAGCAGTGAACATGGTGGAGGAGTAGACTGATGCTTGGACTTGATCATCTTAAAGATATTTTCCAGCCTTAATTATTCTGTTTTTATCTTCAGCATTTAAAATTACTATATAGAGGTAAAATATTTATTTAAAATCATTAGATTAAGTTCAAATTTATAGCTTTAATTTGTCTGCTAAAATTTATTAGAGATGCTTTATTGGCAAAAGTGTATTTTCCCCAGTGCACGCACCTACTCATTGAATTTACTTTTTAGGCAGAATTTTCACAAATGAATTTATTTGGTTGGATAGAAAATTCTGAAAGCTGAGATGAAAATGAAGTCAATAAATCATTCCAAGGGATAAAAACATAATGATAGAAGGAAAAATTAAAAAAAAAAAAGTTTAATTCAATGTTTAAAATTTAAATAATTATTTTAATTTTCATAACATGTGAAATCAGTAAGAATAATAGATTGGGAAAAGTAGTCATAATGACAGCCACTATAGTGGCTCAGACTATATATTATGTATTTAAACTCAAATCTTTAACAGATCAAAAGAAAATTTTTGGGTGACCTAAAAATTATGTTGCAGGCGTTGAAGATTTTTAATCAGATGATAGCAACCAATGTTATTCCATAATAATTCTTCCCCGTTGTTTGGCTGACCCAGGTGTTAAAAAATATTTCTTGGATGACTTCTTAATATCTTTACATGTACTCTAGTTTATCAAACAGTATTTGCACAACAGTATGTAATTAGAAAAAGTTATGGAATTAAAAAGTATAAAAGAAAAAATCTCGTTTATTTTTAACAAAAGAAAATTTATTTTTAGGTTTTTTTTATCTAATCCTAAGAACATACAGCCATATGAAAAATGTTCATGGTTGCTGTATCTGATAAAAGAACAGCCTGACAAATCTGAAATTATAACACTTTTTCCAGATATCCCAATGAGAGACATTTATGTAGAAGACAAGTAACTAATTTTCTCTTTTAAAGTAGTTTAAAATCTTTTCATATTTGATGTCTCTGACAGAAGGCCCTA
Source organism: Parus major (assembly GCF_001522545.3). Lineage (NCBI taxonomy): Eukaryota > Metazoa > Chordata > Aves > Passeriformes > Paridae > Parus > Parus major. The sequence continues at coordinate 29,971,469 of NC_031799.1, read as the reverse complement.
TTGGATTATATCACAATGGTCTTCGCTAGAACTCAAAATGCACAACCTTAGTTTTACAAAGCAAATTTTAGTTTGATTAAAACCCAAAGATATATGCCTTTTTTACATCTAGTGTATTTGATGTTTGACTAATTATTCAGTGTTTTTCTGTAGATTGCAGCCCACAAAACTCCACAAAAACTGATTAAAATACCCTCAATTTCTGTTGCAACCAGATGCACACAATTGAATTTCTTCTACGGATAGTAAACCTCTCCCAAGCCCAGAGGAAAAGTAGTTTTTTATTCTCTTACTGAAGAGAAAATAGTAAAAGCACCAATTTCTATTTGAAGTCTACATTCTCTTATGTTCATAAAAGGCTGACATTATTCCTTTTCATTTTGAATGGCAGTTTAGTTTATTTGAAATTGTGAGAATAATTTTGCTACATTTTTTCAATTTGACTGAGTGGCTTCAGAAGCTATATATATACTTTTAAAACCAGAAATACTATTTTTTTTCTAAAGCAACCAGTTCATGTGTTTATCCAGCCTAGCAAGATCGACTGTCATTTTCAGAATTGCTTTCACCATCAGGCTTAGTGGCTTAAAATACTGTCCTGTAGCAGTCCTATAATTTAATCTGTGTGGTAGAAACCACTGGTTGTGTTTGCCTTTCATATTGACAGACATCTTTTCAAAGGAAAAAAACCCATTATTTTCAAAAGAAAGCTTGGAAACACTGAGTCTGTTTATACTCTCCCTTTTAGAAGCTTGCTTCCTTCATGCCCAAGCACTATTTTCCTTGCAGGTAAAAAAGTTAGTTCCTTTGTAATTTTGGTTATTCTGTAAACTATGAAGCTTCAGTAAGAAAGAAAGAAAGAGATACTCTCCTGTATTAAGGCAAAAGCCAACATTTCCTCCTAGAAAGGAAAGAAACCCCTTGAAAAAATGTGGGTAATTAGTGATTCTTATACATAGGAGATTCATTGAAGTTCAAAAGCATTGATTAGTCAGGAAGAACAAGTTATATTATTTAACAGAAAAATGCTCTGTAGAATTAGTAAAGGCAACTACTAATTATGAACTGAAGTATCTAAGGAAAACTTGGTCTAGTTCTTGTCTGTGACTAAATATTTATTATAAGTATATGTAATTCAAGGGAAGGGTACCAGAAACATTACATGCTAAATTTTTGGCTGAGATATTTGGGGGCTATTATGCAGAAACATTTGCATTTTGAGAAGGTTAAGTATGCTAATACTCTCTGATAATGATTTCTTTGCAGAAGAAACTTAATAAACCTTGAATTCCAGCTACAGCTGTTAGTATTGAAAATGTAACATCAGTTATATTCATCTATAAAACAGTATCAGGAGTCTCCTTCCATTATATCCTAGTCTTTAGAGAACTTCCTGGAAGAGAAAAGAAATTGTGCATTTTTCTGTCTTCTGTAGCTTGAATTTCTGGTTTCCTAGACCCCATGTCATCATTTATATTGCCAAGATGAGATACATGAGTTCTCTCCCTATGCAAAGTCCCAAAGAGCAAACTGATAGCAGGACCCATAGCACACAAAACTGACACTTAAGGTCAGGACTATTCCATTAGCGCTTTTCTGCTCCATCATATCCAGTTACAATATACAAAGACCTTTGAGCAATATTGTTTAAGACCATATTGTTTAAGACAATATTGGTTACTGTTTTGAAACAAAAATGACTCACTTTTGACCTGTACTGGGGACACTGTAGGAGAGAATAGGGAAGAGGAGAATATGATTGGGGTCTGTAGTATGAATGGACAATTTTCTGCTCTCCTGTCAGCTGCCATGAGTCTGACATATCCTCCCCATCACCCATCCATGTCAGCACACAGGCAATATCCCTTTGTTTTTTTGAGTATCAGGAATGATCTGTTTTATACCGTGTCTTTTGGCAAATTTGTTCTAAATGAGCTATTTGATTTTTGAACAGGATTTCCATTCCCTCAATTTAATAAATTTTTTGTCACATGTAATAGTTATTTTCTTATAATATATATTAAAAACATATTCCTTTCAGATTTTGAAGAAGCATAAGAATGAAAAGGCAAAATGAATTATTATGAGACTATAGGAACAGTATTATAAAATCATCTCAAATGAGAACAACACAAATTAATTTAATTACAGGGTAAAAGAGGTTAGAAATGATGGTTCTTTGAAAAGTTGGTTCTTATGGTGCCCATTTTTCAATTTCTGTGTGTTGTAGAATGCCAATGTGTAATTAAAGACTGTGGCAAAGAAGTATTATGATACACTGAACCACAGTCATGGGCATTCTTGGAAACTACTAGTAGCAGAGGGACATATTTTATCTAAATCCTTAAAGAACAGCTTTGGAATGAAGTCTCACAAGACACCATTCATGGTCAAATGTGTTTTCTGTCTCTGCAGTAAATATTGCAGACAAAGTGGATGTGGGTTGGCACAAGTTTTTGGCAAACATTTGCTGATGCTTCAAAATCCATTTTAATTTTGGATTGTGTTTTAACAAAGTGTGTAGAGATACTTTAATGTGGTATCCTTTCTCTAGGCTCTTACAAATGACAGTAGCTATTATTTAATGTCATGCTTACTCAAGATTCACTGCTTGGAAGAATCTTAAGGAAAATATGATCAAGACTGGGACATCTATCCTTTAAAAAGCTATCTTTTTTTGTGTAAGTTCATGTATAAAATGTTCATGTCACATTTGTAGTTGAGCTCAAAGTTTGCATATGTCAGTATAGCTTCACTTATATTAACAGACTCTATTAGATCACATTGGTGGATCATGTCAGGTTCTTTTTATACACAAGTTCTTTTACTTACTGCATTTTATATAGAGAACCTTCATTCATGTTAAAAAACAATGGATGAAATTCATTCCAGTGTAGAGGGGAAAGAGGTATTTACTTCCCTCCATAGTGCTGAAAAGTGCAAGATTGTTCTGTTTGCTTCTCTACAGTGTTACATTCTAATTCTTCTGAACAAGCAATCTTTTAAAACTGGATACAAATGTAGTGGTTCTTTAAGTAAATGAATTATTTGCCTGTTGAAGTCATTAATATTTTTTGATAGCACATTGTTAAGCCATGTCTGGTATCACATACCTTGCTTTCCTTGAGGAAGAAAGTTCACTCAGGTTCTTATTTTCTCCTTACTCAGCTAAGGAGTTTGGTTGAGTTTATGGATTGTGGTGAACCCTTCTAGCAAGATAAACCTGGCACAGGAATAGAACAGGTTTTTCTACTGACTGCAGTTAAGGAATATTACCTTATGTAAACATATTCTTTTTTTTAACAGCATTAGTATCATTGATTCCTAATAATATAACCACAAAAAAAACCCTACAGATAATAAAGGCATTTCTTCCTCTCAAAAATGCATGAATTACCTAATATTAGGCTATGATAGATAAAGGCAGACATGAAAAGAATCCTGATGCCATGTATTTTATTCAGAGATAGAAGCAACAAAATGGCTTGTGATAGTTCTCCAATGGTACTAGTTAATTGACAAGGAAGTGTTTGGAAGGTGAAACAGGGAAGCATGAATTTGTGCTTAGGAATGACACTTTTAGGAATGAAGAAGATGGAAAAATATTTGTGTGTAATATATTTTCACAGAAGAATATTAACATAAAGATTCTAGACTTTATTTTGACAGTAATATAATGGAATTTTCAATAGGTAACACTAATGTAAGAAAAAAACAATCATCAACCTATTAAACCTGGCTTAGAATTATGCATCTTCCTCCTGTATTAGAATACAAACTCCGAAGTTTCTCCCCAACTTTTCAACAGTGTCTGTGGGAAATATGTCTATGTCTCAATTTTGATTTGTGCACTACTTTTCATGTTCCAAGATATTACCCTTTAGGAATATTTCCTCTTCCCTTTTTCATTTAAAGCTTCCATCTCTAAACATGCCAATATGAAGATGATATATTTATCAATGTTGACACTATTCACTCAAATTGCAATGAACATGGCATTCCTGTGTGACTTGGCTTTCTGACAATGTATCAAAGCCATTGAGACAGCTTAAGGAGGGGATGCTCTACAACATAAATGAATGGTAGCTGATTCTAATGAGATATATGCAAAACCTGAAATTAAGATATTACTTTGCTTAAAGTTATACAAGTTAAAATTATTTAAACTTTAATTAAACTTTATTAAAGTTAAACTTATACTTGAAGTTATACATTGCTGTAAACATATTCATGCACTTGTTTTGCTCCTTGTATTCTCCTGTTTGCTCATGTGTAGCATTACAGAAATCACTTGGTCAGTAATCCCTGTGTATCTTTCTAATTTGTCTCAATGTTCCTGGATAACTGCTTGTATTGTGTCTGACAGAGAGAGTGTTAATTTTTCCTTAGCAGCCCTCACAGTGTAGTGCTTTGCATTTATAGCTGGAAGGGTGTGGATAACACACCACCGTTTCAGCTACTACTAAGCAGCATTGTCCCACTAACATTCTTCTGTCCCTGTCTAGGGGCTGGGAGTGGACAAAATCCTGGTAAGGAACACAACCAGGCTGGCTTACCCAAATTGATTCAAGGGATTTTCCATACTGTATTACTTCACCTCAGATAAAAAAGTTAAGGGAGAGAGGAGAAACAGGGACCATTTGTTATTCAACAACATTTACTTTTCGGAGCAACCACTACGTGTTCTTAAGCCCTGTCTCCTGGGAAGAGTTTGAACACTGCTTGATGATGAGGAGTAGAGACTTTTCCCTTTGTTTATGTGTATGCAACCTATATATATGTATATAATGCTATAGTAAAATGTAAATACTAGTTATCAAGTGCCAGGCTCCTGTGTGGCACACAGCATTTGTCAGCTACACTGGTTATCAGTTTATTTTGCTGAGTTTGGAGGTATGTTACTGCGAACAAAGATGAGTGAATACATTTCCTTCTCCCTGCCCAAGGTGGATGTGAATGATTTTATATTTCCGACTCCCATAGTTGTTGTTCATCCTTGTGTAAGTTGGTTGACATTATTGATAGTATTAGCTAATACTGTTGGTACACTGTGGAATTCATGGATTCTGTCATCATCTTGGTGTAAGAGAAAAATAGTCTGTAGGTGAGAAGCTATTGAAATCTGCTCTGAGGCATACAGTTCCTGGATGGCAAGGTGCATGGAAGGATTTGGGTGGGTTCCTAGGGTAGTTGTCACCTCCCTTTGCCTGGGACCTTGCACCTGAACAGGTAAACAACCCTAACAAACTGCCCCTTCAACTGATAGAAGGGTGCCTTGCTTACCCCCATAAAAATCAGCAGCTTCTGGCCCTGTGCTGGGGCCAGGCCTGTGCCTGCCAGGCCACTGTTCAATACTTTCAAAAGACTCCAGTTGTGGCAGGAACCCAAACTGCATTTAGAGGACACTATGGTTGAGGCAGGGACTCAAACCACAACAACTACATAATTGTCCCAGTGGTAAAAACAAAAAATGAACAAGACCCCGTAGCTCTGATTAGTAAGGGAAGAAGAAGAAGAAGAAGAAAGAAGAAGAAGAGGAGGAAGAAGAATAAGAAGAAAAAGGAAAAATAAGAAGGAGAAGAAGAAGAAGAAGAAGAAGAAGAAGAAGAAGAAGAAGAAGAAGAAGAAGAAGAAGAAGGAGAACAAGAACAAGAACAAGAACAAGAACAAGAACAAGAACAAGAACAAGAACAAGAACAAGAACAAGAACAAGAACAAGAACAAGAGAGATTAGATTAAGAATCAGGTCCTTTGACAAAGAAATTGAAAGGACCAAGGCACATCAAACAGGAAACAACCCCTCAACACATCACACTACTAGCATTGTATGGTGTAAGTGGGTAACATTAATTACACAATGAGCCCAAATAGGAAAACCCAATTTGTCAGGGATCAGAAGAGATTATGGCATGCCCAGAAGCATGAAATTTTGAGCATTGCCTGTGAAGGTGACATGTGCCCAAGAAGCCTTTATCAAGTACCAGGAAATGGAAGAGACTATGCTGCATTTACTGATGGATTCTGCCATGTGATAGGAAATCACTGAAGGTGAAAAGCTGCTATGTGGAGTCCCACACAAAGAGTCATTGAGGCTGCTGAAGGGAAAGGTGAGTTAAGCCAATTTGCAGAAATGAATGCCATTCAACTAGCCCTAGAGATTTCTGAATGAGAAAAGTGGTCTGAGCTCTACATTGATTGATTGATTCTACTGGATGGTGGGTAATGCCATGTGGGAGCGGCTGCAGCAGTGGAAGAAAACCAACTAACAGTGCAAGGGTAAATCTATCTGGACTGCTGCATTGTGGCAGGACATCAATGCATGTGTAGAAAGTATGACCCTGAAGGTAACTCATGTAGATGCTCATGTGCTATAAAGACAACTGTTGCCTTATTTTTTTATTTTTTTTTAATGTGTGCAACCTGCAGACAGGATATTTCTTTTTGCAGCTATTAAGAGAGTCTGAGAGACTGAGAGACAGAAAAACCTAGATGTCATGAACTACATTATGCTGAAAATATGTATAGAGACTCTGCTAGAGACACTGCTGTTTTTTTCTGGGTCTTTTAGGGACTTTTTTTGTTTAGCTGGAGTCTACAAAATTGGTCAGCCATATAATACTTCACCAAAAATATTGCAGGTCTGCCTTTTTTATTTTTTTTTCTCTCTATCAAATCTTTATAAAATGGCTATGTGAGAAGACATTTTTAGCCCAGTCTTAAGCCATAAAAACACGACACGCTATTAATATTTCTCCTTCCCTCGAAAACACCAATTTAAAAATCAGCAATGCAGATAGATATATTTCAAATCAAGATTTCATCAAGCAGATGACAAAAAGCATGCTGCAATCATTGGAATCATTCCCACCAACCTCAGTAGTTTTCAGATTAGGGCCCAGATGTGGGCACAATTCTATTGAGCTTAACAAAACCAGTTCACTCAAACAGCAAACCAGTTACCTGGACTGTGTGTCCTCTGTCCTCCGTGGAAGACCTGGACCTTACCAAGAAAGCTGAAGAACTCAGCAGTAAATCATGTCACCAGGAGTGACAGCTTAGATGGTTATTGAACATTGTGATTTTTTTTTACTCTGAACAGAAAGAAAGTGCTATCCATGGTTTTCAAACTCAACTGTAGCATAGCTTAGCATGGCGCACCATCATTCTTGCAGGTATTGCCAAGAATTTCACCACAAGAGTTAATCATAAATCTGCACCTGTGTAGTGTGATGTGTTTTCTTTTAATACATGAAGTGTCTGATGAAATGCTCAGGCTCCCAACTTGTAATGGTTCAGGCTTTCTCTCTCTATTGGATTTCACATAATGGCTGCTGCAGTGGTAGGTGAGTATTTGTATTTTACTTGGAAACATACTTTCAAAAGAGGCAAAAGATTGCCAGAAGTTTATGTCATCAGTCTGCCATTTGGCAGGCTCGTTCTTCTCTTTCAGCATCAATAAGTAACAAGCAGTTTCCTGCTGCATTTCTAAAGTGGCTTAGGAAAAAAATTTGGACAAAACATTTCTTCCCTCCTTTCCTCAGCAGACTTTAAAGTCAAGTCATTCACTTCATCCATAGAGTGATTTGTGTTACCAGAGTGACTGATGACCTTGGGTTTGTGTTGAAATGCAAACATTTTCTGTCTTTTAACACAGCATAATATTCACTGTAGAATGCTTCAGTCAGGCCTTCTCCACCACTAATCACCTGATTATACAGTCAAGGAACAGAAACTCTGCCACAAGACTTTAGTGAAGGAGAACATGTTCTAAATTTCAAATAACAAGTTACTGAAGCCAGGGGCTCATCAGCAATTCCACAGCTTAATACTGTTACCATTGGGTGTTTGCTGCTTGTTTAACAATTTGACAGCTATTGATGACTAATTAACAAGCCTGTTAACAGTACCCATGGGGAAAGAAGGTTGTATTGCTGTGCTTAGCAGAGATAAACTTTGATGAAAGAATCATATGCCCTTCCCAACTGTGGCAGCACTGCACTCTGGCCTTACCCACCTAAGAAGCCCATTGTGTTAAGGATTGAAATTAAAGTTACATGCTTACAGTGAAATGAGATATGTGGAAATTAAATTTGTAGAAATGGGTAAACCTTGGCTTTTTGCACCATTGTCTTTTGTTCAAAGCTATGTAAAGTCAGGGAACCATGTGATGTAGTTGGAAAGCAAAAGGAACAGAATCAGCAACTGGAATTACCAAAATACTAGTTCTTTCCTATAGAAAATTCTAGGTTTATTTCTATCCTCACATGAAGCTAACCAGTTCAGATGGACAGAAAAAACAGAAATCCAAAGACAGAGAAGCTGCTTTTTCTCACCAGGACTCTTCATTTGTTGACAAATCTGTTCACTTTTTGCTCTCTGATTAATTTAGGTTGTATAAGATTGAATATGATTGAGATTATAAGAGAAAATTAGTTATTTTATGAACTTTTCTTCTTGATAGACCTTTGGTATCAAAAGTTCAGGACATTATGTTTCAGACAGAAGAGCCTTGGAATATTAATATTGCTAAGGTAATAAAATATCTGTCAGTTTTTTTGGGGCAGAAATGGTGAATCAGACCTTGTCTCAAATTTTACATGAATATGATTTTTTTAAGTTAATATAAAGGAAAAGAAAACAATGACATTAAGGTAAAACTATTTTTTTACATTTCCAAAAGCTTAATTTTATTTTTCAATTTTTTATAACTGAAAACACAATTATCCTTTTTTCATATAAGATACATAGAGTAATTTTTTCCATTTCACACATTTTAAACAATATTTTTAAACAATCAAAATATAGTTTCTATAGTGTCTTTTTTGGGGGGAGTAAATATATTCTTTAAACCATGTATTCCTGTAAACAATTTTAATAAAAATATAAATGAAAAAGAGTTTTAGGATGTTCTCATCTAACAGTAGTACTTTTATTTTCTAACCTTTATCCTCTTTTGCTGCTGCAGTAAAAAAAAGATTTTAAGTTCTTAACATATACAGACAACACTTTTAGTACCGGTCCCGTTTTCTTCAGCAAAATTAAGAAAATGTCTTGTCTTGAATTGCATAGCTATAGAATATGTCCAAATGCAGCAAAAACTACATTCAATAAAAAAGGATTATCTTTCAATTTTCTCAGTAGTGGTAGATAGCAGAGTAGAAAGACAGAGTACAAAATTTTAAGCTATATTATTTGGGATGAGAAAATAATGTTACAATTCCTCATTTAGCAACCATCATCAAATGAGTATCTTGAGATCATACCAGAGAAAGGACAAAATTTAAATCTGTGCAATGTGGCATTTTCATATGTGTGTAGTGAGGATTTTTTTTGCAGTATGTCAGCATAATTACTGTACCCTGAAGACAAAAATTAACTGGTGCATTGTGATAAAGGTTGCTTTGAATGGAATTGACACTGTGTGTGCAACTCAGTAAGCTCATAAGAGTATTAAACATAGTGAAACTGATAGCATGCCATTAAATCAACTTCAAAATCCTCTGTGCAGGATTATACTTTATTTAATTTGGTTCTTCTATTTTAGGTTTCACATGAGAGACACTATAATCTTATCTTCATCAAGCCAGTTTGCTCTTCTCACTTTTACAATTGAGGGTCCTTGTTGGTTGGCTTTAGATGTCCTCACAGGGGAGCGCACCAATGCCTCTGACAAACCTTATCTGGAAATGACACAGCATTTGGTATGCCTCTAGCCTACCTGATGTCAGAATTTTCCTTTTAATGGCTGTCAACAAACACTAGAAAGCTAGTTGACACTGAGCGTTGTTTCATCAGTGAAACCAGAAACATATTAATGAAAGAATTTTAATAGAAATCAAGCTAGCAAAAATCAAGCTGTTTATTCTTTCAAAGTAAACAAATAAAATACAATTTTTGTTTGCCAATTTTTCAAGAAAATCATCCCAAGAACTGTGAAGCACAGAGAACGGCAGTGAACAGTGTTTATTTATCCAGACACAGGGGAGTAAGTACACAATGAACTAATTATGTGACACGGTTTGACTCCACGTAGATGAGATAAAACCATCAGTAGGGGCAAGATGACACATCAGGCTACTTGGAAGATTGTCACTGCCTTTTGCTATCTGTACCTGCAACCACCTGAAGAGATAACACCAGTAGTGCAGAAATCAACAGCAGAGAAAAAAAGCCCCCTGCTTCCCATGAAAATATATTTACAGTATGGTAGTGGGCAAAAAGTAGATAAAACTAAATAGTCAGAATCAAAGCAGTGATGGAACATATGCTGTACAAGTTAGCAAATATATTTTGCAATTTTTATAAATTGTGGTGGAAGGTGATATGTTCATAGGAAAAGGAAAAAAGAATGAACAGATACGCAGCAAATAACTTCTAAATTGCCTATGGAACTAGCTAGTATGAGTAGCAAATCTTGCAAATGAGTAGAATATTACTGGGAAAAAAAAGAGAAGATGGAAAGAAAAAATAGTTCTTTGTTGGTAACCATTACAATTTTAACATTAGAAAACTGATTATTATGGAAATCAGAGATATGAGGTAGTATTTGACTGAAAAAAAAAGTTTACTTCTTGCTTTACTTGGATTTCTTTTTTTTTTGTCCCTTTATCTACACTGAGCCACAAATGTGACATATAGAACTTATAAAATCACTGATGTTTGGGTATATTGAAATATTTGAAAAACTAAATAAGAGGTTTAAATGCTGACATCAGGCTATTCTATTCCACAGACTCAGTTCAGTTTTGGCTTGGCTTTATATGTTGCATAACTTCAAAACTGAAAAAAGTTCCACAGTAACCAAAGAGGATACTGAATGCATTAATTTGCATATTTATTTCACTCTTTTCCTGCTCAGAATCTGCATACAAGTGCACAGAATTGGAATCACATTATGAACTAAGATGGTATTGTCCAGTAATTGGTAACTGAGAACCAAAGGAAAGTAAAATATTCTAAGGATTTCAGCCATAGTTGATGATACCATACCTTAAAAGATAGATTTGTATATTTCCTGACTGAGAGTCAGAAAACTGGTTTTTTGATATTTACCTGGACAAGAGAGACCTATACTCCAGACTCCCGTCCAATTAATATTTAAGCATTATAATTTAAATTTTTTTAATTTTAGGAAAATTTGTTCTTGAAGACCAGCTTTTTATGCAGTAGTGTTTATTGTAAGAAGTTCATATTGTATTTTCTTTCTCTTGTCTAGCTGATATTAAATGTACCAAAAAGACTTAAAGCAGACATAAGTTCAAAAGCCTCAGGGCAGAGCATTCTACACTATGGTGTTGAGTTTTTGTGGATGCTAAATGCAAAAGGAAGGGAACAGAGCCTGTGTGAAACTAAATCACAAGCTTCTCATTCGGCCTAAGAAAGCATGAGAAAGAATCCAAACAGCCCTTGGTAAAGAGCAACAATCTTCGCAGGTGTTGATTAGGAAAACAGTCAAGGGGTGATGTTGTACTTAACCAATGATGGTGGATGTGTTGCTTTAATGACCAGTGAGAGTTTTACCTCTCAGACTTGTCAAATGTGTCCATAAAAGAAGATCAAGAATAATAAACGTTGCTCTCCTGTTCAGTACACAAGAGTGTCTATGTCGTTCTACTTCCTGTTCCCAATAAAGTGACAAGTTTTTATGTGGCTAAAATGAAATGGGAATTTACTTTTCCTCACACAGAATGAGAGCTGAATCTAGACTTCTTAGGTAAATCCTTTAGTCACTTGTCATCAGAAAGGAAGAAGTTTATATATTCTAAGAAATATATATTGTTTAAGGTTTCCTGTAATTTTTTTTTAATAGAAAACTGAAGCCTTCTTAATTTTCAGGCTAGTGACAACCACTTGATGTGAAAACAACTCAGTTTTATGCTTTTATTTTCCAGACATGCATGAAAGACAAGATATCCTCTTGCATGCTTTCCTGATGCTGTCTCTCAGCTCCCTGAAGGCTTTGAAATATTGCTAATTTTTAGACAGAAATTTTGTCCAGGAGAATCAACATTCCCTAAACAAATATTGAAAATAAATTTTAGTGTTTAGAAATTATATAAGCTGTAAAAGTTTATTTTAAAATAAGCTTACAGATATTGAAGTATTGATTCATGGTTCCGACATGAATAACATAGTAGAAATTCTGACTGTGAAGCCAAAACCAAGAGGAAATGACAAGCTTAGGGAAACCAAGACCCACTTATAATTCACTCTGGCCATGGATATTAAGGATAACAGGAAGGACTTCTATGGATACGCTGTAAGCAAAAGAAAGACTAGGGATAGTGTGGGCTCTCCCTGCCCACACTATAGGAAATAGGAGATCTGGCTACCTTGGACAAAGAGAAGGCTGAGGTTTTCAATTACTTCTGTGCTATGGTACTCAGTGGCAAGTGCTCCAGCCACCCAATTTGAGAAAGGCAAATATGGGGACTGGGAAAATGAAGACCCTGCATCCTCTGTAGGAGAAGATCAGGTTCACGGCCATCTAAGGGACCAGAGTGAGCACAAGACTCAGGAGATCCTGAGCTAGTCAGCAGATGAAGTTGCTGAGCCACCATCCATCATTTTTGGAAAAACATGGCAGTCACGTGAAGTCCCTGAAAACTGGAAAAAGGAAAATGTAACCTCCATTTTTAAAACGGAGAAAGTAAAAGACCTGGACCAGACCAGTCAGTCTCACTGTGGTGCCAGGCTAGACAATGGAACAAATTCTCCTGGAAACTATGCTAAGGCAAGAGGTGATTTGTAACAGCCAACATGATTTTACAGAGGGAAACTCATCCCTGACAAATTTGGTGACTGTCTATGACAGGGTTATAGAAGTGGTGGATGGGGGAAGAACAATCTTCTACTTGGACTTATGCAAATTTTGTTTGACACTGTCCCACATGACATCCTTGTCTCTAAATGGGAGAGACATGGGTTTGATGGATAGATGATTCAGTGAATAAAGAACTGTCTGGACAGCTGCGCTCAGAGCTGTGATCAATGGCTCACTGTCCATGGGGAGAGCTCAGAGCTGTGGTCA
>NC_031799.1:29845781-29957821 GCF_001522545.3 Parus major | reverse complement strand
CTGGACAGGCTTGAGGTGGGCTCATGCAAACCTCATGACATTCAACAAGGAGAAGCACAAAGTTCCACACCTGGGTCATGACAATTACGGACACACCTGTGGGTTGGGAGGGGAAGTGACTAAAAGCAGCCCTGTGGAGAAGGACTTGGCAGTGATGGCTGATGGAAAACTCAGCATGACTCAGCAGTGTGCTCTTGCAGTCCAGAAAAGCAAAACATGTTCTGGGATGCAGCAGTGTAGCCAGCAGGGTGAGGGAGAGGATTCTGCCCCTTTGCTCTGCTCTGATGAGACACTACCTGCATACGAATGTGGTGTCTCCAATATAAGAAGGACATAGAACTGTTGGAGCAAATCCAGAGGAGGCCTCGGGGTTCATAAAAGGACTTCAGCTCCTCCCCTATGAAGACAGCTGAGAGAAGGTTGTCCAGCCTGGAGAAGAGACGGTTGTGTGGACACCTCACTCATCAGGAATTGTAAGTGATAGGATAAGGGGGAGTGGGTACCAACTGAAAGAGAGCAGCTTTAAATTAAATATTAGGGAGAATTTCTTTGCTATGAGGGTGATGAGTCACTGGAACAGGGTGTCCAGAGAAGTTACGGATGTCCCATCCCTGGAAGTGTTCAAGGCCAGGTTGGATGGGGCCCTGAGCAACCTGGTCTGGTGAGAAGTGTTCCTGCCCATGGCAGGGGAAGTTGAGTGTAGGTGATCTTGAATGCCTGTGCCTGTGCTTGTCACTTTCTATGATTCTATGTTTCTGTGATACACAAGGTAAAGTAAATTTAACTTATTCCCCTTACTGAAATTGTGGCTGTTAATGAAATAATAATTAATTTTACTAAAAGAGGATTTTATTCTGTGCAGTAGTTGGACTTCAATGATAATTTATGATACACTTGCTGGAGCAATGAAAAGGAATAGATCTTGATGTCATAAAGTTGATGCAGATAATATACCCACATGAATGGATGCATGAATGAAAGGGATGAGACCAAATATAAGCAGTCAAGATCTTGAAAAAAAAATTATTGCATCCACTTTCAATCAAATTAAAATTTTTTAACTCAATCACATAGACCTTGTAAAAACAAAAATGTAGCAGTGGCCTTGAAAAACAAAAATCTATTTAGCATTACATTGAAAGAAACTGTCAGTACTGCAAGCTCTGCAAATAATATTCCATCAAATTATGCTTAGCAATACTGCTAGAAAGAAAAAGAACTCAAATTGCAGCTGCATTCCTTTTTGTGACCTGTATAATTGAAAATCACTTGTATTTCTAATTTTTTTTAGATTTTTTCAGAGAAATAAATTTATTTTCCCTTCTCCTCCCTGCAATCAGTTATCCAAAAAATTGTGAAGATTAAAGGATATCAGTGGATCAGTATTTACAGAATATTTATTCTCAAAGACAGTAATTAAGCCAAATATCTGTTTTTAAAATGTCTTCAACAAGGTGATATTTCCATCCACATAATGACACTTGAAAATGTCAGTCACATGGGCTATGGAGGTGGTATTTGTCAAAGGATGAAAGCAGGCCAGAAAAGATAGAAATTGACAATTTCTGGGACCCAATCAGACAGAATCTCTATAACACCATGTGGAAATACACCACCACACAGGAATACCCCGGAATCTCTTACTTTATATTAAATTTATCCTTAATTATTGTGCTGTCAATTCTCCTTTATGCTGAGGTTGGATGTTAGTCTGAAAATAGTTGGAATTTAGGCTTTTTGTTATTTCAGCTTCCATCACAGCAATGTCTGTAGGAATAATTCTAGGAGGAAAAAATCAGTGTGCCATGATACTGTCACAATCCTGCAGCATACTAGTTACATGATTTACATGATGGGACAAAACAGGTTCAGGAGATGCAATCTTAAGAGAATTTAGTCTCTGAAAAGGAATTGTGTTTTATGCAGGCATATATTTATGAGTTAAATTTGCTTAGTGACTCAAGGAGAGGTCTAGATGTTTACCCATCATATCTCAAAGACACATTCTGCCCATAAATAAATTGGTGGATGGTTTCTCCATCAGATTAAATCATTTCAATGTAAAGATGGCAACTTTTCTCTATGAAATTAGCAATAAATTGTTTCAGTGTGAACAAGCCATGTTTCTTCTAATTTTTTTATTGGACATGACTGAAAACTTTTATTTAAACTTATTGCATCTGGCTGGAGCTTATCTGGCTCTATCCCTTCAGCCTGCGACAGGAGTGGGTCACACCCCAGGAGCAGGATGACCCAAGGTGTGACCAGAGCACTTGCTCTACAGCTTTTTGGCTGTCAGTCTGCACCCTGAGGAGACAAGGACGAGAGGGAGGTCTTTGGCATGGGATAACAGAGGATTTATTGCTCTGGGGAATCTTGGGGGCAAAAGACAGAAAATGCGAGCGTGCAACAGCTGAAATAGGGAGGTGGTTCTGAGGGAGGGTACAAAGCATCAGCTAATCAGAGATATCCTGGGGAGGGGTGAAAGGCAGGGTTCATAAAATCATGAGGGAGGTAAGGGGGGAAATTGGGTCACATGGACTAGTCCAGTGTCAAAGTTTAGGGGATTTCTGAAATGGAATTCCAAGCATGTGGTGGGCCTAAGACAGATTGACAGGAGACTCAGGGTAGATTGACAACTATGGGAGTGGGGTGGGAGGGACCAAGCCATCAACTTTGGCAATAACAGAACATACCATCAACAAGAAACTGCAACATAAACTGTTATGAAAATCAAGAACAGCGCCCAATTCTGTGAAAACATTCCAAATAAATAGTTTAAAACTGAGAAACTGAATAAAATCTTCTAAAAGAAACACTGGGCTATCCTAAATGACAACATACTTTATAAATATATGCAGTCTAATATGCAGTGTATGGTTTTGTTTCAGAACAAATAAATTCTCCTCTTTGAGGCTCCCTGTGGGGTATAGAAAATAACCAATCAAGTACTGAAACAAGTACAGAGAACATCTTTTACAGTTTTATAAGATTTCTGATTTTGTGACACATATTTTCAAACCATAACTAAAGAAATTCTTTCATATCCCCAGCTGCTTCTTATTACAAAGATGTTAATGTTGTCTCTTCTGTCTGTTTGCATCAAGCTGAATCCTTTGCACTCCATCACAAATGTGTTCTGCCTTGAAAAACTTCCAGCTCTTTGGTTTTTTGCTGACCCAGAAAACCAGCTTCATGCAAGTCCTGACATTCTTTCACTGTTATGAAACAGATATATTAAAGTAGGTCTACTATATAAATAATTTCAGATTAAATCTAAAAAAGTCTTTTTGGTTTGCAGTTTTTTGTTGTTTGCTTTTGTTTAAGGTTTTATTTCTGTTTGGGTTTTTGTTTGTCGTTTCTGCAGGACAAAGTCTTCCTATTTTAAAACACTGAATCTCTCTTTCTTTCAAGAAAAAGAAGAAAGGATTTAAAAGTCATCAGCTGTAAAAGGTTTTGCTCTCCAATTATGAAGTTCAAAATACATCATTTACTTCTCCTTTCTCCCCTCTGTTCTTCCTCTCTTCTTTGACAGTGACAGAGATTCTAGTTCTGTTTGTTTTCAGAAAGCTGCCCAAAGTACAGAAATAAAAAAAAAAAAAAAATTGTTTGCAAATACAAAAGTTCCCTCCTTATATACATTTGAGCATAGGTCAGGGCATGATTCACACGCCAACTTGTAAAATTCTGACCCTTATAGTACAGCACAGATGACAGTAAACATAATTATAAATGACAGCATGTGGATGATATGGCTTGCCAGACAAACACAAAACGGGTTTTTCAAAATAGAAAACAAAGCCTAGCAAGTCCAAGGGTAGAAAATAAACTAAGAATTCTATTTATGTTGGAGAAAGGACTTGCAGAAGATATAAAAATCCTCATTAGGATTTTTACTCATTGTCTAGGCAGTTCTTCAGCCATCAATGCTTCGTTTACTTGTACTGGCGAGAAAAACAGATTAAAGATCTCTCTTTTAAGTTCCCATCATTTATTACGTTTTGTTAGTTAATCTAAAAAAATGAGGACAGTATTAATGCATCACAGCATTATAAGGCAAAACAAGAAAAGATTGTTTGAAGAAGGTATTGGTAGGTTTTCCTACAAAGGATAATTTCAATTTCCAAAATCTAATTTAATTTGGACACTGTTACTTCTCTGAGTGCCCAAACTGAAACAATTAAACCACAGTTTTCTGAAAATTAAGCAAAGTGCTAGATGAAGTCAATAGTAGGTCATAATGGTCGTGGTCATCTTGGTAATAATCAGACAGACAAATCTGAATAAATTATCAGTGAAATGTGAAGTAAAAAAAAATATATTTAGGGTCTTTTTAGATATCCTTAGGATCTCTTTAGATAACAATGCGTATAAAACATATAGGGGAAAAACTATAAATTTTCTGTAATGATATCCCAGAGAAACTCTGTTCCATGACTCAAGCTCTACAGAAGCCTGATTATCCCTTTGGTTTACCAAATTAATCTTGCATCTAAATAGTGAATATCTCTTGATATACAGTACTGTCTTTCATATTGTTTCTTCTGCAGGTCCCTTTCCCGGTGATGCACAGATTTTGAGAAATTCAAGGCATAAGAGACAAGGTGAAAGTCAGTAGCTGGTCTTCATAGCACAAAAAAAATCTGATACAGAAACTGTTGATCTTGAGAAAATCTCTTTACTTATATTTTTGTTTTCTTATTTTCATATGAGATTTGGGGACCACTTGACTAAATTTCACTATATTTGGAAAAAAGTAGGTGGTCCTAGCGAGACATATCTCAGTTAGTAGAGCATTTATCTTATGCTCAGTGACAGCATGTAGCCTGTATGCTTAGGAACTGGCTGTCCTGCTTGAAGAGTTTTACTAAATGATGCATGATTAAGCATAATAATTTAAGTATTTGCATAGTTACAACTATTTCTACATAGTTACAACTTAGAATGATAAAGAATTAACAGCTCTGAATATCTTTGTGATACAATATATTCCTTATTTGGTTTTGCAATAATTTCTGAACAAAAGTCCTGCTGAAAAAAGGTTTATATTTTATATAAAGATTTGGAAGGGAAATATGAACTCATTTTGTGCTTATTAGAAAGAATAAAAGGACCACCCCTTTTTTACACCAGTTCTGAATGCTCCTGAATTATTTGCTCTGTCGACTGTTTATATATTGACTACCATTGGCTTATTCCCATTTTCTACTTTGAGAATTAATGTATTGAATGCATATTCATAAATTCAGATTCTCTGAGATATTTAATAGGTATTTTTGAAGGACAAAAATCCAGAAGAAATTATTAATGTAGCCATCTTATACTAGCAATATTGATAAAAAATTTTAAAAATTGACTTGAATATAAATGGTTCATAATTCCTGTGCATTAGCAACTGTCAGCATAGCTAAGGCAACACAAGATATTTTAAAATACCTTATACCAACAAAACATATGAACTATAAGCAAAGTTAAAGAAAGGAAAAAAACCTCTTTCATTTTACTTCCTTACATAGATATAAAGTACTTCTACTACTATAACCTGAGTAGAAACATATTTTCATAAAGGAAAATGCTCTTTTCCTCAAAGTCTGAAAGAAGTTGTAGTATTAAAGGATTTCTACCTACTGTAAATAGTTGAAAGAAGATGGAACTTCAGACAAAATAGCCCAAAAATAATGAAAATTGGTTTATGACATCTTTAAGGCCTCTGCTTCTAGCTATCAGACCTTTAGATGGGAAAGCCTCAGTCAGAAGATCAGTGGAAAAAAAGCAGAGCAGGAAGTTCTCCCTTAAGCATACAGGGGTTATTGCACACTCCGTTCTCTATTTGAGATTTCTCTGTCATAGTTGAAGCAAACACTGCTGAGATGAACTTCAAGACTGCTGAGAATAAGAACACAGAGTTCTTTAAGAGAACTGTTTTCAGTGAGAATCTCAATGTGGGAAGCCAGAACTACTTTTGCTCATTGGTAAGCAGAAAGGCTATCCTAACTATAGACTGGAAAGAATTTGCAAGAAGGACACACTTCAGATATACATGGTGACAGTGGTGGACTAAAAATACAGAAATGGGGAACTCCATCATGACATTTACTTTCCTTGAGCTGTTCTCCCACTGAAGATGGGAAATGAAAAAAGCATCTATCCATAAATACAGATCAGATAACTCCTACCCTTTGACTTAACTGCATGCTTTCTGCTGAAAAGCTGACTGACAATGCCAAAGGCATCTTCTAAGTTTCAACTGAAAAAATGTGATCGAAAGTTGAATTTATCTTCTTGTTCCAAAAGACCACAATATTATGTATTTTGTTTTAGCTTACAGTGAAATTTAGATCTCCTCCCTAAAAGCAGAAGGGAAATAAAATTGGAGGTACTTCTTATATATATATATAGTATATTCATATTTGTAAATTCATATTTGTTCTTTCAGTGTTCTCCTAACACCTGAATTCTTACAAGGCATCTGTCAAAAATTGACTACAGCTACTATTTAGAGAGCTGTCATGCTGCTGATTTAGTAGCACTACTGGTAATAAAACTGGCATTTTCTCTGTTCTAGTCTGCAGTATTTTGAAACACTCTAGAAACACTGTCTAGAAACACCTTGCCATGGACATGAAAAAAAACCTAAAGCAAGACTGTTCATGGCTTATTGTTTAGCTAGATAAATTAGGCTGCTAGAATGAGGAACAGAGTCTTAGGATCTTTAAAAGTGACTACTGAATTGAAATATTTACATTCTTCTATACGTACTTTGGACACCTAATTAGGCATTTGATTTTCACAGGTGAGGTGTAAACATTTTTTTAATTTTCTGAAGTAAAACATTCAAGAATAGTGGTACTGCCAAATGACTAGTGTCTTTAAGAGCAAAATCTTGGTCTAGATCATCCTATTTGGGATAGTTAAACTTTTATTTTTTTTAATTTTTATCTCCAACTGCCTTTGAAATCCACTTTCTCTTATACTTTCAGGCTGGATTCAGGGGAATGCGCAGGTTTACACTGTCATTTACATTTCCACAAAGCAAAACAAAAGACATTGCCAAGCATTGAAAACATGCAGCAAATGAGTGGGAATTCACTTTTTTTAATACTGTCTGTCTCTGGAAATAGCTGCTTTTGATAGGCCATTGTCCAGTTAATTCACTTGCTGGTATAATTCTCTTTGTTCCTCTTCAGTTTTGGAGTCATAGGGCAGCCTTCTCCCCCCACACTTAATTTGGATAAGTCAGTCAATACTTCTTGCTTTTGGCTTGAAGATACTCAGGGCTGCCTCAGAGCAGGCCAGGATGTAATCAGCCAAATGATGACTTCTGGGTGTAAAGATCCTGGACCATAGACTAATTTCTATTGCCAACCAATCAGCTACTCACTTATTATTGTTTCTACCTGCCAGCCTTGTGTGGGCAGCACTTCAGCGTACTTAATATTTGAGAAATCTGGAAGTGCAGTTAGAAGAACAATACAACCTTAGGGACATGACCAAACTCAATTTAAACAAGACTTTCACTCACTGTAACTTAGCTACTCTGGAATGGAGCACCACTTAACAATATTTACATATCCTCAGTTTTCATAATTGGCAACCCAGTTCTCAAATACAACTGCAACTTTTTGGGAAGAGACAAAAGGCAGAGCTTTATGAACACTAGACTTACATTAAGTTTTTAATTCATACAGGCATGTACATACATATGTGCCTGAGAATATATGTTTACATTTTTGAAATCATACCAGCAGCTGTTTCCAGGACAGGATGTCTCCACATATCTTTGCAAAGTATTTATACTCTGTCAAAACCTCCTTTGCTTTCTGGTTGCTCCACAAACCCTCTCCACTTCTATCTCCTTGCACAAAATCCTTTGTATTTTAAATTATTTTTTGTTACAGAAAGCATGATGAATATCTATGATTATGTGGCTGTTCTGTATCTGTCAGCAGAGTCATTGTAGTACTTGTATTTAGAGCTCTTATGTTAGATTTCCCTATTTTTCTATTTTTTAAGAATAAAGACCGTAGTTTTGATTAATTGAAAACAAATTTAAAAATGTGTGATCATTTATTTGGCATTAAATGCGTGGGCTATCAGAACTGGAGCCTTGTCATCATTGAAGTCACTAAGCAACACAAAAGATTGCATGTTGTTTGCCCCTGGGCATAGTTTTCATTCTTGCAGTATACCGACTGTCCTATTCCCAATAAAATATATTATAGATGTTAAAGGTAAACATTTGATACCTACTTTTTCCTACTTTTGAAAATTTTGATTATTTTTCTAGCCTTCTGCAGAAGAATGAAGGGCGAGTGAAGAAAGAAGAAATCTTACTTAAGAATATTAACTGAGATTCTTTTTCCATGACAGGGAGCCAAAGCCATACAATTAAGTAGTTTCATAGTTTTTTGCTTAAGAAAGCAATCAAATGATAATATACCTCTTCTTCATACAAGTTCTTAAATGATGTATTAATTCATATTTTATGAAGAGATGCGCAAATGTGGGAAATTGGTACACATTTTTATGATAGGGCAGGGTAATTATTCAATCCTACAGACTTAACAAATTAAATTTATTCATACAACGTGACTTCTGTGCTGAGGACTGAATTTGGTATTTTTGTTCTTTGAGGGATTATTTGTTTCTGTATAAAGCTATTCTGGAAATGTCTGATTCTATTCCTATATTACTGATATAAAGGTAATGATACACTCTTGTCAAATATGACTTGGTTTGATTTGTCATGCTTATGTTAGAAGTGTACAACTGATTAATTGTATCATTCTTGTTAAACAGTTCTTTAGATTAAAATGAAAATTATTTCCCAAAATATGTTTATCTCATAAATCTCAATACCTGACAAATGGTCAGCAATTAATGAAAATCAAGATTCTCGTGGGATCTAACAGATTCTTGTTAGAGGTGCCTCTACTGAAAAAAAAAAAAAGAATGACCTATGTGCATGCAATTTAATTACCAAAGTAACCAGTTAAAAACATCTCTAGTTTTCAAGTTCATACTGATTATATATAATATTCCCTTACTTTCAAGAATACTAATGACATCATGAGGTTTGTGATAATGAGATCATGTTGAAGGCTACAGACAGACAAGTGGGAATTTTCACTTTTCTTTGACAATATTTTAGAAAGTCAAATGGTAAGATCTGCCATTCACATATCAGTTTATTTATAAACAAAATTGAGCAAGTCCTAGTGAGTCATAGTCAACATATAGTCATATTCTCTTTCACAACTAAGAATTTATGAATGAAACTAATTTAAAAATAAGACAGAATCCTCAACAGATTAGTAATTAATTTCTATCCTAAATACACTTCCTTCCTGTGCACACACATGATCTTGAACTTCCTAGCTCATCTGTTTGTGTTTGTTTGCTTTATTACACGTTATGTATGTACCCATGTGTGTTCCAAAGAATAATGAAAGAATGCAAGCAATTGTGCCCGGTTGCCTCTGAGAGGTAGAAGATGTATGAAGTCATGGAAATAAATAGGGCAGATAATACAGAATGGTAGTTTACTGTTAGACTGGCAGTTGAGAATCAAGTTAACATTTACTGCACGGAATATATTAGAGATTATGCAGACATGTATTAACAATTAATAACTTGTATGTCAACTGTCATATTTATTTTGTAACATGGAATTTAACAATGATATGAGGTGAAAATTATATAGAGAAAATGACAAATTTGTACTGTTGATGAATTTGTTTTCAAGTTATAACGCACCACCAATGCTGAGAAATGGGTACTAGCAGCTCAGAGATTTAGCCATATTGAAAATTGTCTGAAATTGGGTTGTTTGGTTTTTTTTACTTTACATTTTCAGATAGACAAATGATATTGCTCTGGTAGTATCATGCAGAAAACTGAGCTACCAAAGCAAATCAAAACAAAATCTTAACAGCTATCTAAACCAATATTCCATACACCTGTATTCTATATATACTTAGTTAAGTCATATCATGTGATTTTATACTTACTTTAAACTACTGTTATGTCTCTAGCTTTTAAGGCTTGAGCCACATATCTTTACTTTTAAGCACTGTGGACACTATAAGAAGAATTCACTCATAGTGTTTGTTACTTTATCTCCACGTCATTAGTGTGCAAATGTGGGTAGCAGTCCAGACATGAATGACTTTATCAGGGATTACTATGAAGCAAGACGTCTTTAAAAAAATTGTGTTCTTTGTTGAATACAAACTATTCTCCTGAGAAAGGCTCTTTGTGGTCGTAATCCTGCTTCTACATTCTGGTACAAATTTTCTCTGGAGGTGAGAAATAAAGTTATACCCAGAGCATTACTTTTTAAAGAGCTTTCTTCCTCATGTGTTATGTTCTGGGATTTCCTCTCCATTAGCTACCCAGCCTTTTTACGAGAACAGATGATCAGGTGTCACACATACAAAGAGTAGACATCAGAATGCTGTTAGTTTTTCAGTGGTCTATTTTTTTTTAGTGTAGTAGACCTTGTTTGCCTTACAGAGAATCCATAACCTGAAAATAGAGGCAAATTTTAAGTCTATGTAACTATATATATCTATATCTATATCTATATCTATATCTATATCTATATCTATGTTTATTTATTTATTTATTTATTTATTTATTTGTTTGTTTGTTTATATATCTGTGTATTCTGGGCAGGTATTTTTGAAGTGTTGTAACACCAATGAATAATAATATTGACAGCATATTGGGAGAAAACCAAAAAGAACTAAAGAAAAACTACAACCCAAACCTCAAACCACTGTAAATAATATTAGGGAAAATGGAACTGCTAAATGGTAGTAGAAAAATAAAAATGAATTACCCCAAAACTGCATTTTAGCCACTGGCAATGTAGATTAAAAAGATTTCAAATGCAAATGCATGTTGGTTTTGTTGTTCTTTTAAGCCTCAGTTAAAGTTTTTCGATATTCAGAATTAGAATGGTAATTACTTGAACTGTTGGATGATATTAAGCACAATTACTTAGTAAGCAGACTGCACAATTTCAATGGCCATTCTCCATAGAGGGACTTATGCAAGTCTCTAAATAGCCTGACTGTCATGGATTTTTTCAAATGTGTGATTGTTGCATATGAACATATTGAATAGGTGCTGTTTATATGCAGTCCGACGTAGCTCAAGTAAGTGAATGGTACTTGTGCAATCTGCATGGTGTCACAATCAAAAGTCTGAAGTTCTTCGAGTGCTGTATTCCTTCTGAAAGCACAATCTAACTTCCTCACCCTTAAAAACATGCTGCAAAGCACAAGCTAAAAAGGTGTCATTGTGCTAAGGATTAAATGGAGGATTTAAAGGATTACAAAAGATTAAATGTAATACAATTAAATGCCCTGTGATATGGTGAAAAAAATACCTTGTGCCCTGACAAAATAGAAAATCAGCTACACAAAATGCTATCAGCCATTTGCATTTCATTCATGGCAATCTCAGTAGAATAAAAGAATAGGAAAAAAGAACTGATATTCTCAGGCAAAAGTTTCCTATGCATTACTATGTCTATATCTGATTATATGACCTTATATGACATCAGGAACTCTGTTTTATTTCTGTGCAGTATTCTACCATGAACTGATAGAAGAGGTATACTTTAATTATTTTATTCCTGAAGTACTGAGATTAATGGTGATTGCATATCATTTATTCACTACCAAATGATCCAGAGGAAAAAAACTTTTCTGAATAACACATTTATCAAATATAAAAATTAAATTTAAGGTGATTCTAAATCACAAAAATAACTTCCTCTACAAATAAGACATTGAATACTTAATATATTTTTGCTTAAAATGTTACATTGAGTCTATCTTGGTAAAAAAGTAAAGAAATAATTAAATCAAATTTTCAATGTTCCTTTGGGTATTTTCAAATTTGGAAAAGTTCAACTTAGAAGTATTCCTTAATAAATTTAAATCAAATGTGAAAAACCCATACAAGACAGAAAAGTATTGCAAAATACTTCATGATGATGTTTTATTTATTAATTTCTAAAGCAGTAATTTGATTGATGTCTTGATTTTAGGAAATTATTTATGTTAGTATAGTGATAATCTGCATGATTTTTGTTTACTCAAGCATATTGGCAGCAAATTGTGTCATCTAAGTACTTTAGCAATATTTTGTGTTCACAACCAAAAATTGAATTGTTTCCCTCAGTGTTCCTGTATTTTTATGAGTCATTATTTTCACACAATAGCCCACTGAAAAACATTTCAAACACAGTCATGTTATTTGATAGATTTCACTGGGAAGTCAATCAGACAGAACTAAGCAGGCAGTCTGGTTTCTATTGTAATACTGCATATTTGTTAGTTTCTTTCATCATTTATGAATTTTACCACAAATGATGATTTACCACAAAATATGATTCATAATGCTCATAAAAGACTCAAGGATGGCCAGAGAAAAAACAAAAAATTAGGAAGTCAAGTCAATCTACAACCATGTCAAATTTCACTAAATGCAAGATCTACATGTAGGACAGAAGAACATGAGCTGTTCTTTTAGAGTGGAAGATTCCAGCTTGGGAAGCAATAATTCCTAAATATTAGGAAGTAGGTAAATAAATGCTTACAACGAATGACCAGTGTGCTCAGAAAAATATTGTAACTCTTGCTTCTGTGAGCAATAGTCTTGGTGAACATGGGCTGATTATCTTATCCCTATGTGTAGAACTGTTCCCAGTGCCAGAGGAGGTGGCCGTAATCAGTGGAGAAAATGCATAAAGTTAAAAGAAAATTTAAATGGTTAGAAAATAGATATGAATAGAATTACTGAATGTATAAACACAGAAAATGGCAATATGGGGGGTGAGAAGATTCTATAACTTACATGAACAGAGGTATGACATTGAAGAATTAGTCACCCTAGTATATTGAATTTAAACTAACTTACAGAAATTTACTCAATAAGTGAAACAAATTTCAAACTTTTAACCAACTGAACAAGTGGTATGATTTGAAATTAATTATTCATAAGCAGTTTTTAAATCAAGACAAAATGCAATACTCATCTGAAAGAAAACTCTCTTTAGAATACAAATTGATATAAAGCACAACTAAAGCATGTAGTTCACAAAAGGTCAAGATAGATGAAACCAATGTTCTGACTTTATAACCTCTATAGTTGATTAATTACTTTAGAAAACTTCTTGTGTCTGATAGTATATTTTTTATCTATACATCACAGAAAGAAAAGTATACTACAAGATATAGGCCATGGGACAAGCTTGAGAGTAAACCTGGCAAAACTGAGAAGTGGACTAGTGAATTTCATGAATTTCAACAAGTCCATTTGCAAGGACCCATATCTGGGTCAGGAAAATCATAGAAACATAGAATGCCACGACTTGGAAGAGACCTTTAAACATCTTCAGGTCCAAACCCACTTGCTATTGCAGGGACATTTTACAGTAGATTTGGTTCCTCACAGCCCCATCCATCCATTGACCTTGAATGCTTCAAGGGTTGGGGAATCTTTAACTTTGCTGGGCAACCTCTTGGGCATTACTGAATATTGTAGAGTATTGGTAAAGAATTGCCCGAGAGCAGCCCTGAAGAGCAAGACTAGGAAATACTGGTGGATGAAAAGTTTGGTTTGGTCTGGTGACCTGCACCTGCATGCCAGAAAGTCAATTGTCTTTTGCATTGCACAAAAGAAGGGCAATCAGCAGGATGAGGAAATTGATTCTGCTTCTCTGCTCCTCTTTGTTGAGACCTTAGCTGGAATACTTAATTCAGTTCTAGGGTCTTCATTACAAGACATGGACCTCTCAGAACAGATCCAGAGGGCAACAAAATGATCAGATGGAAGGAATACCTCTCCTATGAAGAAAGGCTGAGCGAGTCAAAGTTATTTGAGCCCAGAGACAAGAAGGTTCTGAGCAGACCATATTCTGGCCTTTCAATATATAACAGAGACTTAAAATAAAGATACAATTTTTTTACCAGGACTGGCAGTCACAGAACAAGTGACAACAGCTGAAAGAGGGAAGATTTAGACTGTATACAAGAAAAGTATTTTTCACAGTGAGCCTGGTGAGATACTGGAATAGGTTGCTCAAAGTTATGACTGTCTCTTGGAGGTATCCAAAGACAGACAGGACAGGACCTTGAGTAAGCAGGTCAAATTAAAGGCTCTGACTGTGTTAGGTGGATGGGACCTAAATGATCTTTAAGGTCCCTTCCAACAAACCATGAATGTATGATTTTGACAGTGCTGTGGAATGTGATTGCTGCTCACATCAATGGAACAGATCATTGTTACAGACAAGAATTTTTCCTGTACTTATTACTGCTTATTACTGCTAATATAGCTCTAATAAAAAAATAGAATTTAAAACACAAAAAAGTATTTGACTATTTATGACATGTAAAACAAATGTGTCTTTTCTGCTGAAAAATTCACTACTTGTTGGACAGTTCTTCAGAGTGCAGGGTAAGAGATTGATTATATGAGAAAGAAAAAAAGATTACTTGGTCTAAATGCTTACATCTTGCTTCTAGATAAATAGTAGATCTTTACTAAATGAAATAACAGGGATAAATAAAACCTTAAATTGAAATCAATACTATTGATTTGAAGGCTTATAGAGAGTAATCTTCACAATCATTCTAAACTGCGCCTTGTTTTTTCAGCAGTGTGATGCTTAAAGGCTTTAGAAATGCATCCTATATTTGATAACGTAAATCAAACACTGGTCTAGGCTGATCATTCAAAGCTAAAAAGTAAACCAAACAAATTAAGATAGTGATTTCTACTAAAAAGTAAATTACTATAAAGGAAAGCAAACAAGGAAAAATTATAGACTAATTTATGACTGTTATACATCAGGAGAAATTACATTGAACTGATTGACCAATATATATATGCAAAATATAATAAAATTGCAGTTATTGTCTAGATAGTAATAAACAGCTAATGAAACAGTCACTGGAACACTAAATCCATGCATCTTTCTGCACATTTATGCGTGTTTTATTCAGCTGTTATTTAGAGGTTTGTGTGAGATTGTTCCTAGAACTGCTTACATTTTATGTTAAATTATTGGGAAGATAAAAATTTTCTAGTCTTATACAGAAATCAGTTGAAAGTTAGGAAAAAACAGTAGTGAAATATGGGTATGGTGTTTTAGTCTTCTAGTGGTTTATCTTAGCTTAACTTTTCTTTTTGAAATTACTAAAAAACTATTTACCATCAGCCTGGCTCTCTAAAATAAGGAAGACACATTTTAGAATGTGTGAATTTTCTTTCCTTAAGTTTTGAGTGGACAGTTAGATAGCAGGAGAGGGTGGGGAGTATTTGTTAGAATGTCTGAGGACCAAGATGAGATATTGTCCAAAACACTATATTTTGCCGTATCATTTTTCATGGTACTGTCAAACCACTATACAAAAAGGAAAAATAGCAAGTCAACCTTAATCTGGGCAAATATTTCTTTATGCTTATAATGAAACCACCAGAATATCTTGAGTCCTGAAATGAGACTAGGAAATAAATAACTGCAGCCTCTTTAAAAAATGAGTGTTAGGATGGTAAGCTACACCCAATACACTTAGTTTTAGCAATAGTCCCATTTTTTAGATAGTCCTGGACTTCAGATTTTCTACACCAATACAATTCTTCTCAAGAAACCTGCTCATTTTAAAAGCTGTTTTTAATCTGATACAATGTCACTGTCTTTCTGGGTACTACTTTTGTCCTCATCTTCAAAGTGTAACAGACCTATTTTGATACCAAAAGTCAGTTGGTCAGTTCAGTTTCTCCCTTTTAATTCTACGACAGAAACTTCATCTTGATCAAGAAGGTGAAGCAAATAATATACATGGTATTATATATATATAATATTATATATAATATATATATATATGATATAACTACAGGTCATAATGCTGTGACATTTCTCTACCTATTCATTTTCCAGTGTACTGAATGACCTTTGCCTCCCACTTTTCTACATTACCTGGCAGTAGTCCTTCAGAACTCTTAACAATGTTATTTCTGCAAGAGGAACAAATAAGAAGACATATAGAACAGAAACTGCCCTGCTCATTCCTTTGTTCATCCATTTTCCATTTATCACAGGTCTTAAATTTTATTAGAAACTCTCAGATGTATTTTAAAAAGGTGTTAATGAAGTGTTTGAGAAAGAGGAACTTTCCATGGTTGGTAACAAACCCCAATTGTCTCAGAACAGCTGGGGCTGGAAGGCACCACCGGAATTCTCAAGTCTAGTCCACGAATAAGGCAGGGCTAACTAGATTTGGTTACTAGGGCTGTGGCCAGTGGGGTTCTTTAGATATGCTGTTTGCCATCTACAAAAGAGGTCTTTTCTGTGTTATCATGGACCAAATAAAACTCACCAGTTTTGATTCTCTCTTTCCTTAGCTGTCTCCTAGTACTAGCCCTATTTTACTGCCTGTGCTTTGCCTTATTTGGGTGTCTCTGCTCCAGACCCTGCTCAGATGCCTTTATCCTATAGTCTTCTATGGTATGTGTCTCTGTTTTAGTCCTTATTTGAGCCTCTCTTTGCTCCTCACTGCTAGGGTTGCTCCTTCAGCATTCCTCAGAAGACTGCTACTCTGCTGTCTTACTTTTGCCTCCTTGACATCTTTTTTCTTCTGCTTCTCTCTCCTGATATGTTGTCCCTTATATCCTGGCAACTCCTTCATTTTCCCTCTTGCCTCCATTCAGGTGTCACATCTGCTTCAGTGTTGGTCTGTTGCATCTTTTCTTTTTTAGATATCAATATCCTTCCTTAAATATACTTTCTGCAGAGGCACCATATGCTCCTCTGATGGGTACAGTTGTATGTTCAGTAGAGGATAGTATGGATAGCAGAGCTACCTGTAACTGGCCATGACCAGCTCAGAGAAGTCCCAGATCTCCTTTTCCATAGATCATCACTATCAAAACCTGCTGATTATGTCTGGTCCATGTTTAAATTGAATTTTTTAAATTTCAGGTCAGACCCATAGACTTTTGTCACTTACTTCACCATCCTTCTAGGTCTAATTATTTGGGGCATCAGAAGTCTAAGTGTAGTTTAGAGAAGTGCCAGACTACTGATAAAGTAGAAAGAACTCACTGCTTCAAATAGATGATTCATGATTTACCAAATGTATCTTATGCAATACATGGGTAATCAGTTATTCTTTATCACAGCTCATGAAGCATCTGTCAAGACAGAAGACATGCATTTGACTTTATGAGCTCTCCAGAAGATTTGAGGGCCTGTCTTGTTAACTGAAACAGGCTTGTGTCTTGAGATGATGGAAGATATCCTTACTCAGTTTCAACTCTAAGGCACTTCCTGGTTCTATTTATATTCCTTGATCCAGGCTAATAACATAACTTTAATTCCTAAAGTTCTCCTGTAGGAATTTGCTTCTTTAAACATTATGTTATAGACAATTGAAGCGTCAAAAAACACTTTTTTTAAAAACTGGATAAATATACATTGATCCTTCAGCTGAATTTTATAGCTATATAACAGCTATATCTTAATTTCCTCTTTTTTTCCCATGTACTCATGTGGTGTTCTTGCCAGTGCATTGTTAACAAAATGCTTTTTTTACAATGCAGAAACTTTTGAATTAATTTCTAATCTTGGAAGGCTTTTATTCTATAGATGGCAGGCATAAAGGTTTTTTCCCCCTCCCTCTCCTTTCAGGGACATGAGATTCTCTTATGATTATATCAAATTAATGAATCAAAAAAAACATTAAGGAAATCTTTAATTTTTTAACTTTTGAGCATTTAAGAAAGATTTAGGTACAAATCTTGTGCAAATTAACACTTAATGTGTTATAACTGCCATGCAATAGAAACAAAAATTTAACTCCTATTCTCATTATCTGTGGTGTTTCATATCTGTGTCTCATTCTTCCAGCATTTGGACTCCATGGAAACAGCACTGTGAACCCAGAATTTTTTTTGTTCAGAGACCTTATCTCATATTTGCAGGCACTAAATATCTTAAAGGGAAAGCATCTGAGGTCCTTGTAATGTGATATTAGTTGTATATTTCTTATAAATACAGGCATAAATTCAGGCCTGCTAGCTTTACAAATATCTGTGTCTATTGTGTCAAGAGTTCTGCATGTGTCTCAAAGGAAAAGGCAGAATTTCCTAAAACCAAGTTACTCCTTTTCCTTCAGATTATTCGTCCTTCCTTACTCATCTTCACAACAACTGGGAGTTTCCATATGTCACAAGGAATTTGTTCTCCTTGTGAATGTAAGGACATCATGTTTTGACTTAATCTCCTAGCAAAAGGTTAAGAACCCTGGTTAAGTGAGGGCAAAGGGTTACACATGACTAACAATCATTAAGCAACCTATTGCCTTTGCATCTCTCTGATCTTCTGTTCACTCTTTCTTCCTTCATCTTCAATCTGACTAAATATCATATTCTCATATATGTGATCCTCACAGGCTTTTGAGGAGAAAAAAGCAAGTTAATCTCCAGCATGCACTGCAAATGTAGTCAAAAGTAAAAAGAAAACTAAAAAAACAGTAGTTAAAAGATACTAGTGGACTGCTGGACTGCTAATGAGTAAGTATTATGGGCTATGCAGAGGAATTAATAGCCAGCATTTTAATGAGGACAAACTATACCACGATTAGGGAAGGAAAAGAAGATAATGTGTAGATTAAAACTGGATCATTTGTGGAGATACCCTATATGGATGCAATGAGATTAAGAATCATAGATTAAATTCAACCAGGACTAGAAAGAGGTTCTATAATTTAAAAGAATTGTGTATCATTCCTTTTTTGAAGCAAACTTAAAGCTCTACTACCAATCATGAATTAGCATGTCATATATCACACGCAGATTTTAAGTGAAATTTTAACTAATAAACCTAGATATCACCCAGTAGAATACAAAATAAGAATACAAAATAAGCACTTGTGGCAATTTTTTCTGAGATCATGTACAATTTTCATTGTACAAAATGCCACTTTGTTACTGAGAGTCTGAATAGGGTTTTGATTCATCTAACAAATATATGTATATTTTTAGCACTTTGAAGCTGTTACTGATTGCCAGTGAGCTTAGACATTTCTTTCCACCAAAGGCATGTCACTTTTTTTTAACTGGCAATGACTCAGTCTAGAGGTACATATAGAAGAAAAATGGTACCATTAATGTTCAGGCTACCAAATTATGTTCAAGCTGTGAAGGATTTGGTGGTATTGAGGAAAAAAAAAAAACAACACCTTTTATCACAAGCCTTTTTTTTTACTATTATAATTGCAACTTTGTGACTTGATATGTACATGACTTCATTATTTCCTTAACTCTGAGAATTTTAGAGTCTTAGATACAGCAAAGTATAAGCAGTAAAAATATCTCCTAAATGATAAAATTCATAATTTTATGCTTGTATGTCATTCCTGTATTTCTTTTTTGCTTTCCACTCCTCCAATATGGAAGCTCTTAACAAAGCTGTTCCCATTCAAAGTAATACATTTTAATTTGTTATCAAACAGGCTTTCAATATATGATTATTTTTCTGCCGCTTACAGAGTTGTTCACTTTGATATGTAGAAGTGAATGGAAAAAGAGTACAGAAAAGTTGTCATGGAAGAGATTTGAAGTTGCCCTGTAAGAACTCGGGCAATTAGAAATGAAAAATTCCCATCTCATTCCTGATACAGAGTGGACAGTATTTGCTGCTTACCTTAAATATAAACAACCTTTTATAGTAGTCAAGCCTACATGGATTTATCAGTCCTTTAAACTGGCAGAAAGCAACAAGGATCTGAAAGTGCTACGGACCACTTAACTTGTCTGTGCCAGCCAAATAACACAAAGTCATTCAATTACCTTTCCTCCCACAATTTTTTCACCAAAAGATGCTAGTCTTTACATTATTATTATTTCTTACATTATTATTTCTTATTATTATGACTGAGTCAGAAGTATATTTTCATGATTTATTAATATAGCATACCAAGCTTTAAATAAAACATGCATCCAAATTCAAAGTTCTGTCTCTAATGTGTCAGTTATGTGACTAATTCATTAGGTTTGTCACTGACTTATGAATTATACAAGTAAATTCTAAGATGTGAAGTTGATTTGGATCCATATTTCATACTTTGGAATGTAAATATCTGTTTTATTAATAGCTGTTTATAAAGAATGAGCTTAGCAGTTAATGTGCATACTTACCATTGAAAATACAGTGTGCCCCCAGCACACCATTGAAATACAGAGTTACCTACAAAGATTTCTACCCAGCACACCATTGAAATACAGAGTTACCTACAAAGATTTCTACCCAGCACACCATTGAAATACAGAGTTACCTACAAAGATTTCTATCTATAGCCCTGTTTAAAAAAACCCCAGATGTTCTTCTGCCTTACTAAGATGGATCCTTCTGTTTTCCTCTTGGAGAAAGGTGGGAGGATAGAAATGGAGAGACAGTAATGCTTTAGGTTCACACTGTCATCAGAGAATCTCTATCATTTTTTTTGTTATTTTTGAGCCTGTCTGTGCAATAATGAAAGCATATCAGTCAGTATTTTGGATGTCTGGAGTTGGGATGTCATAGCTCAATTACCTCCCCACTCCAACCAGGTAAGAATAGCTACATCAAATCATAAATAAACCAGGTATCTAAGGATTATAGACGCCAAGGGCTTAATGCACACAGGAGACAAAACACTCTTTAAATTCAAAATATTCCCATGAATGCTAGAAATAAGTAAATCTGCCTTCTAATAAGTTTGCACTTCTTGCCTTCTAATCCATCTAGGCAAGATAAAACAGATGTCTTTTCATCTTCTGGAAGTAGGCTGGGACACACTTGGTGTGGATTGTATAGCAGGAAATGGCTGTTGACTGGCCAGTTTGCTGCTGCTGCTGCAAAGAACACACAATCTAAACTCTCTTGTCTCCTGATAAATACAATACCCTTCTCAAAGAAGCATACACCTAACTCTTCCCATGTTGGCATTAGTGTAAATTATTTCTAATAGAAATAATTTGAAGTTTGTTTCAGATTTGATTGAAGCTGGTAAATAGTATTCAAGTTTTACTAGGAAAAAAAAAAAAATTTTCCCAAGTGCGTCAGTCACAAGTCATAACAATACAGTCTGAAAATTAAATTTTCATTAAAGAGAGCTAGCATCTGTTTCAGGTTTTAGAGTTTCTGCTTTACAGAAAGGAACATTCATAAAACGACAGCTTCACTAATTCTTAAAAATTTTGTCTGAGCAAGCAGTAAAACCTTCTCTGCAAAGGTTACTTAAGATAAATGAGCATTTGAAAGCTTATGCTATATGCATTTTATTGTGCCTGGTGATTGTTAATACATGGATCTTTGGACCCGTCAAAAACCCCAAAACAGAACCAAAGCCCACAAAAGTACCTTGCTTTTATGAACTCTAGAAATGGGGTCTCATAAATCTGGAAGTACTCCATTCCGTAGTGAGGTAATGAGAATTTATGGATTTGTTAAACCAAGCAACAGTCAAATCAAGTGTAAATCCCAACCCCCTAGTGTAGGTAGAACAACATATTAATGTAGCAATAACAATACTTTGATATTTATTCAGCAGCTTTGTGACTGCCTCTCTGAAAAAGACTTCCATCCAGTACTAGGTCTGCTGCTTTTATGCAAAAGTGTGCTTTTTTTTTGCAAATTACTCTGAATTATATTAGGATATTACACAGGAGTATTCCCTGCCCATCACTGGGGAGTAGGAACTTGATGATCTGTAAGGTCAAATGCAACCCAAACCATTCTATGATTCTATAATAAAGCTAACTACATCTAGTTTCAAGACATTTGATTACAATACATTTACACACCAACTGAGCATTACTGATCCAGACAGGATCAGGTGGCCTCTTACTAATTTTCTTTTCCTTTAAGTCATCTACATTTTAAAAGCCACATGCAATGAGATGAAAAAGGAACA
Source organism: Parus major (assembly GCF_001522545.3). Classification (NCBI taxonomy): domain Eukaryota; kingdom Metazoa; phylum Chordata; class Aves; order Passeriformes; family Paridae; genus Parus; species Parus major. The sequence continues at coordinate 29,935,844 of NC_031799.1, read as the reverse complement.
CCAGAAAACATGACTGTACTATCTTCACTTTATTAACTGGATCAAGTGAGGGACAGACCTTCTGAGGGAAAGCTTTACATAGACAGACAGACAGACAACCTCCTGTTCCACACCTCTCCACTTTCCCCCCACAGAAACTTACTGTTGTTAATTGACTACCAGTGAGTTGGCAGAGTTGAGACCATAATTTCACATTCTTCAGTATTTTGAAAATGTTGAAATCTCAGTGGGTGAAATTATGATCTTGGTTATGAATATCTGTGTACCATTTGGCCTCTTATTCAGGGGCAGGTATTCCTGATTTATACTGCTGTGGAAGGCTCCATAAATTCAGTTGGATTTAAACTTAGCACAGGACAACCTTTGTCCTAGTGACTGAGACCCACATTTAATGCCTAGGTAGCAGAGTAGGTCATCCAGTATAAATTAAAGGACTTCAGAGTCATACTCTATGAATGATTTAGAGATATGAAATTTGCGTAGCCTTTTACTGCTAGTGTTTTTCCCGAAGATCTACCACTTCCTTTATTAAACATACAAGAGATGCCATAAAATCTATTTGCTTGAATTTTAGATTCTAACCTTTTAAAGCTTTTAAGTCATTCAGCTAGAAGTGATTTCCTTCTGCATGCATGAAGCTTTCCTCACTAGAATTACTTTTCTGGAGATACAAAATCCATGACTGACTTGACCTTGAATTGTTTATCTTTACACCAAAATTCCTTCTGAAAAAAATTTATCAGGCCAAAAAGGCACAGAAGTTGATCCCTTTTTATCTTGTTTCTGCTTCTCTTCCTGTCATTGTTACTGACCTCAAACCCTGAAGAGGGAGGTGAACTTGAAAAACTGTGTGAGCTGACTGGCACATACAATAGCTTGCAGAGGTGTAGTGTCAAGTTCTCATTTCATTTATTTTTCTAATAAAATCTACTGGGTGTTATGGTGTTGTATGGGAGAACAGAAGGGAAAACAAGAGTGTTTTGGGAAATAGTACAGATAAGTGACTAGGGATTTCTTATTTTGAGCCAAAGTACTGATGCAAAGTCACAGGATGATGCAACTGATCCTGAAAAGCATCACAGTCAGAGAACTTTTTTAAACAATCAACCCCTTAATTATCCTGTAAGCATCCTGAAAGTTTTTGAATCATCAGTCAGTGGCATGAAGCAATGGCAGTGACAGCTACAGTAAATTCTGTGAGCAGAGCGCTAGACCAAGCTGGACTGAAGGTTCCCAAAGTCAGGAAAATCCATACAAGAGCTCAAAGACCCAACAGGTAGAGGCAGCTCTCATTACTAAGGCTGATATGAAGCAGATATTGCCTATTGACAGCAACAACTGATTCCATAATAAAGTTTAAAAGAGAAATAAAGACTTGCAAACCTTATAGTTTGTTTAAAATTTTGCTAATAAAATTTACTGAAACCCAAGGTTTCACTTTTCAAAATGACAGAGAACTCTTTAGACTCTATTGTAGAATGCATCTGTCCTAAGTGAGCTTTTTTTCTCTTAACCTACATTAAGTCTCTTAACCCACACTATCAGCTTTTTTCTTTTAATCCACATTAATTTCTGGATATCTTCTCTAATCACTTCCAGAAAAAATATCCAGGCATATTTTATTCTGTTTTATCAGCTCGATAGATAGGAATAATTTTGTTTGTTTTATTGTTTGATTGTTTGATATCTTTTGCTGGGGTAAAGATATTTCATCTTTGGAAACTTAGACCCGCTCACATAACATTTATGGGTAAAATATATGGCTTAAACAGAAAAAGTATCTGATCTGGAGCAGGTTGTGGTGCATACTTTAAGTGATAGTGAGTATGGTGCTGGACAAGCCTCAAAAGCACTCCATCCAGTGTAGAGGTGAAAAGAAAACAGTACAACCCCTGACAAGTAGATCTGGTGATTCCAAATGGAATATACCCTGGATGGATGTGAGCTAGCCCATTTCTTAAAGAAATTTTTGGCTCAGAAGAATTTCTTACAGTTACTTAAAAGTTAACTGTCAATATATGACTGATCCTACTGTAGCTAATGCTTACTTTTCTGAGGCCTGCAGGTATATAGACCAGACTGTTTGAGCTCTACCATTACTCCAAATTTATACCCAACTTGGATGCTGTAGATATACCGTATTATACTTTTAGGCATGTCTTGAAAATATATTAACTACAAACACTTGTGATTTCATTTTTATGTGGGTGAACCTTTTTTTTTCACACCTGTAAATCTAGAGTAACAAAAGTTTTATCAGCTTGAATGACAACAAAACCTGATTTCTCGTTAAATGGCATTTGTTAGAAACCCTTGTTTCATAAGGAAAAGAGCCTAAACCTTTAACTCACTGTTGGGAGTTAGGTTTCTTTGTTCTTTCTTAGAATTTTTCCCATAAGTTGCTAACACTGACCACTGGATACTTCGGGTTACTTAAGGAAAAAAAGCAGCCAAGCCCAAGGGGAAGGAGAGCATCTGGTTGCATTTCTCTCATCCTGGGGAGTTTCTCTCCGAGGGACAGATACTGTGGGATTTGGGCAGGTAAAGGAGGGCTGGGGCAGCTGCTAGTGCTCTCACTCTGGGACTTCAGAAGATGGTCAGAACTGCTTCTTGTTGTTCTTGTTCTTGAACTGCTTCTTGTTGTTCTTGTTCTTGTTCTTCTTCTTCTTGCTGTTCTTGTTCTTGCTCTTTTTCTTCTTGTTCATCTTCTTCTTGTTCTTGTTCTTCATCTTCTTGCTCCTCTTTTTCTTCTTTGTCACCATCATCGTCGTCATCGTCATCATCATCATCATCATCATCATTGTTGTTCTGCAGGGTGCAGCCACTGACCTGGGACCTTATTAACATCTACCTCACTAAAAGAGGGACCTGTCACAATCTACTAGTGTGCCCTGCTGGGAGCTGGGCTCCTGCTGTCCCAGCCCTGCTGCTTCTGGGTTTCTCTATGCTATAGCCCTGCACACCCCTGCTCTGCCAGGACGTCCCACAGTTCCTGCTACCACCACAGGGATAGACCTTGTCCACCAGCCCAGGACTTTTGCTCATTCCTGCCATTTCAGCCTGGTGCTCCTCAGAGTCCTGCAGGGGCACTGGGATTGACTGCCCTAGGGGGTTTCTGAAGAAAAACCTGTCTTCCACCCCTTCCCATCTTGGCCAAGAAGGCTGTCACAGGGTTCCTGGTTCTGTTTTGTTGTTAATGTCAAAGTTGTTGTTGTTTGGTTGCCTTGTTATACATACCAGTAAAGAACTGTTATTCCTAGTCTCATATCTTTTCCTGAGAGCCCCTTAATTTCAAAATTATAAAAATTTGGAAGGAGGGGGTTTTTACATTCTCCATTCCAAGGGAGGCTCCTGCCTTCCCTAGCAGACATCTGTCCTTCAAACTAAGACACTCACAGTTAGTTTTATTTTCTTAAATCATTACATTACATGGGTTTTAGAGCAGGATATATTAAAATACTTGACTAGTAGTGAAGGAACTCTTCAATAAAAATTTATTAATTCCCTTGTTAGTGAAAAATAATATCTCTGTTATTTATTAATTTGAAATTGACTGAAAAATGGAAGTTGGTTTTATCTACATGGAAAAAATATAGGATAACTCGTGAGAATATTAAATTTTCTGAGCACTTCCTCTTCTCTCTTAGCTAAGGTGGTACTATCACTGAGAATAAGAAAAAGGTACACTGGAAGTGTGCTGTTGAATGCAATAATTTTAATCATTCTCAGCACCATATTCTAAGGTAGCCAAAATTTATGACAAGTTATTCCACAAATCTCTGATGAGACACTTCAGTAAAATGGCTTTTTTTGTACATATAGGCTGTTTCATTATTCAGAGATGTATATGTGTACAGCTATTGAAGTAACGGCTCACAGAAAGCTAATGGGCCACATTGCAGTATCATTCCTGTGGTGAAGATAGTAATGGGGAACTCAGCACCTGCAGAACTAATAATTCAGTACAGCAAATTACTATACCTGACTGTGAAACAATGTGGATAAAATGCCATTTCTCAGCAGCAGCTTTTTCACTATAAATAAGCAGATTGCATCATAAAATACAACCTATTTACAAAAAATATATATGTTGCTTCTTTTTTTGTGTGTGGTCTCTTTACTAGTTTGTTAGAGTCTGTTCTAAGCTGTAATTCTTTTTTTCTTTGTATTCATCAGAGCATTTCAGTCTCACAGTGATGCCTTTACAATCATTTGGTATATAACCAGTAGAAACATGAAGAAAAACATTTTAAACATTTTCTAAATACTGGAAATATTTCAGCCAACATATTGTATTTACTGTGCAAATATTTCATGGTAGCATTGGTCTAGGTACAGGGAGGGCGGAGAACCAAAGATCATCTGCAGGTCAAATAATTTGGTACAGTAAATTAATACATTTGACCCTGAAGCTCTGCACACAGAAAACCATTTCTCAGTAGTAGTGTTTTTGTGATTCACAAGCAGATTCCAGCCCGTATTTCCAAAAAAAAGTTAAACTGATGAATACTGCAACACTAGTGAGGGGTCAAACATGCTTTTTTTTTTTTATTTGGTGGAAGACTGGGTTATATAAAGTAGCTTGTAAGCAGATCAAAGTTTGTAGCAGATCAAGAAAGATCTTGGAACATCCCTGTGTGAACACGGGATATGATATCCAGAAAGAACATGGATCCGCCAGATCTCTATACCATTCATCAAAGGAACAATATATATCTGTGAAAAATATGATCCTCTTTTCCTAGGATTGTGTACATAATGGCTTTGGCAAATGCTTATTGAGATTTAGAAGGCCATGAGCTACTACTAATATCATTCTGCTTTACAAAAATATTAATTGCAAAACTTTGGCTTTTAAGAACCGTTCTTCTCCGTGCCTCATCAACTGCCGTTTTCTTATTTTCTTCCATTACTTAAAAACAAAGGTGTGTCCTGAGAAAAAATTTAAAAGACTAATAAATATCCAAACCAGTCATCATTCTCTAGGCAACTCATCTACTCTCACAGTGTGCAAGAAGGAATCTCTGTTTCCTCTGCCTTGTACAGTATGCAGCCTCACATCCACCCAGAAAAAGAAACTATTGTAAGGCCTTCAATTATTTAGAAGAGTGTATGCAGCGACTTCAGAAGTTATTAGAGATTTGAAGGAGAAAGAATATTCACTGGAGAATGGAATAAAAAATCAATAAGTAAGATGACTGATAGAGTCTTTGGTTTTACTAAATGACATTTTTCCTGCTATTTTCATATAAGAACACATAATTAGGTGGAAAGAAATCAAATAGTGTTACTAGAATTGATGAGAATTCTTTGGATGTTAGATTGTATTGCCTTAATCTTCCTCTAGCCTGATAAAGGGGATCAGGATCATCCAGTGTTACTACTTTTCTCAAAGAGAAGAATAAGAAAGATAATACATGCATTTACCTTAAATACTTGCTCAGGCAGATGCAGAAAGAATGGATGTAGTTTTTTCCTCAGTTTCATGATACTGTGGATTGCTTCTATCTTGTGGACTCGGAACTCCTCACCGAAAAAATACAACTTGGGAAGTATATTATTAAAAGTAAAATTTTCACAATCCTAGTCCTGACACTGATTATAGAAGTCTTTTGCATCTTAAAAATTTAAAATTTCAGTGTTTTTCTAGATCTTAAAACTAAGTATCAGAAACAAGGGCACACACTCTGTATCTCAGACTCCAACAAATAAGGTTTTCTTTATATATTTTAAGTTTTGAGCCTGCTTTGTCCTCCTCCTAATTCATATCTTACATCAGGAAATTATTAAATAATTCTAGTAGGTGCATTGGTGACTTTAGCCAGTGCTAAACCCATTACATTATTTGGTGCATTGGCCGGGAAACTCAGATTGGCTAACCTAAACCACTATAAATTCTTAGTCCAAATTTGACTTAAAAATATGTGGTTAATATATAGCTGGTATATTTTATACACCAATAAAAAACCCACAACAAACCTAAGTGAAAAAAATAGAAAGTGTTGAAATATTTATCAAAAATTACCTAAAAACTGAAATTCTTATAGACAAAATTAGGAATTAAGATAAATTATAAATGTATTGTGGATTTATTTCTAACTTTGTTAATTTTTTTTTTTAGCAATATGAATATACAACAAATGTCACAGTTCTTATGGGAGAAAGTGGAAAGAAATATGTCTTTGTTTTTAGAGTCCAAATGTAATTCTTTCTAAAATCAGAAAAATCCCAGCTGTCCATGAACAATATTATGACAGTAAATAGACACAAGAACACAGAAAAATAGTGATGTAGATTTAAGTTTGGCCAGATGCAAACTATACCCTGCTGACTTTTTCACAAGGGTTAAGAGATGTTCAGGGTGTCTTCAGTACATCTGGCTTCATTAAAAGAACATGTGGCATGAGCTCTCAACTGGATACAAGATGTTAAGTCTTTTTTGTCTCAGAAGGATATTGAAGAACCATCCTAAGTATGCTGGCTTGCTTGTGCAACTCAAAAAAGAGTGGAGGTACAGGCATTATTGTACCTATAATTACAGTTAATATTGCTTCAGATGTACTACTGGGCTTTCAGACCTATGACATCATATAGTGTGGCAAATACTCATCTTTTTAGCTGGACATTACTACACAACTGTTATTGGTGGGATGAAACTGATAAGACTCATGAGCCAGAGCACAAGGTAATGAAAATATATTAAACCCAGAATTTATTAAGAAGAGTAGCTTGCAATTTTCACAAATTCAATGTACCTTATGAATCCACTGTTAGAAGTACTTCTGAAGCCTTTATTTTTATTTGCCAGTACTTGTTGTTTTTACTGTTATTACTAACAGAAACATATATGTTCAAAACTTACTCCTTCACAGAAAACTGGGCTACAGGGTTTAGGGTTTTCTTAATAGTAGCTGACTGCTATATAACATGTTCCTGACAGTTAATGCTGCACCTGTACCATCAAAAATCAGCCACAGTTGAATTGCTTCGAAACTAAAGTCAGAAGACAGCTGACATTGTCTTAGTCACTGGAGCACAGAAAGAAGTGGTTTAGGTGACGTTAACTCTTTAAATACTTGGCATTTTCAGGAAAAACAAACAAGCAACTGTCATTTGAACAATGAGATTGTTTAAAAATCTTGTTTTCATTCAAAGTGGAAAAATATAAGAGATGAGTTGTTATTTACACAGAGAAAATATGACTCACACTTTTAAAATCTAGCGGGATTTATCCTTGCCTCAATGTTTTTTTCTCTTTTTTTTGAGTCATAATGGTTTCTAAACTTTACCTTACTATTTCTAAATGCTTGAGTTAAACCACAGTATATATAGTATTCTGCTCCCCACTCCAGTTGAATCAATAATACAAAACCTAAATTAAACTAAGTCAAAACCATCCAGTTTCTAGAATTTCTTTTAATTCATAGGACTCCTCTAAATGGCAGCTTTTTCCTCCTCTCCCTCTCTTAATCATAACTGACCTTCAGGAACTGCTGAGCTCTTCACAGAAACTGTAAAAGGATAGGTCATTCCTTGTGGTATACATTACAAGGCAGGGGAAGATGGCAGTAATACATCAGAGTAATTTAGCATGAGAGTATATGGTTTAGTACTTGCCCATATGTGTTGGCTCTTTGATATATTAAGAATAAGGCCTAGTATTGCATATAGATTTTACATTGATTTATTTTCTAGAGATTGAGGTGAATCACATAATTATACAGTAAGCACACTAAATATGATATGAAAAAAATTACTTCTCTTCTGATGAGGGAAGACATGGGAATACCAAAAACTGTGGTGAAAGGTAGAGGAAATATCAAAAAGAGAGCTAAACATCTTTAAAGTGTCATCAGTATCATTTTAGGCTGTGACTGCTATGGGAGTATAAATTCAAGGGTACCGAAAGTACTACAATCTAATGTTCTGAGGTAATTAGCAATACCCAGGTTCTGTTTCAGATAGTAGTTAGAACTTAATATTCTGTTAAGATGCAAGGATAACTTCTGAAGGAGAAAAATATGGACTAATTCTCCATTTTCTTTTGAGGAAGCTATTTCAAGAAAGAAACAAGTTATTGGAAGAGCAATTTATGCATTTGTGCTAGTTTTGGCTGGGAGAGAATTAATTTTCTTCACAGTGACTGGTACAGGAATGTGTTTTGGATTTGTGCTGGCAGCCGTGTTGATAACACAGGGATGTTTTTGTTATTGCTGAGAGTGCTTACAGAGAGTTAAGAGCTTCTCTTCTCCTCACATAGCCCCACCAGCGAGTATGCTGGGGGTGCACAAGGAGTCGGGAGGGGACACAGCTGGGACAGGTGACGCTGGCTGACCGAAAGAATATTCCATACGACATTGAATCATGCCTAGTGGGAGACAAAGGAAGAAGGGGGACATTTCGAGTTATAGTGTTTGTCTTACCAAGCCACTGTGATGTGTGATGGAGTCCTGGCTTCTTGGGGACAGATGAACACCTGACAGCCCATAAGAAATGTTTTACATAGTTTGTAAATATGTAAATACCTTGTTTTACATAGTTTGAATGTGTGGCTTTTGCTTTACCTATTAAACTGCTTTTATCTCAAGTCATGAGTTTTGTATGTTGATGTATTGAGAGGTTGGGTGGTATTTAGTGGCTGGCTGGGGTTAAAAACATCACAGCATTACAATGGCAATGCAATGGTTTGAATAAAGAAAACTCAGCAGGATAAGAAAGTTAAGAATGGCTGGAACAGTAGCATAGGGGAGCAAGGGGAAGGAAACACTGTTGTGTATTGAGAACATCTGGGAGACATACATTATTTTTAAATTGTTTCTCTGCTTTTTTCACTTTTTTGCACAGTGCATGTGCATACACACACACACACACAGACACAGAGGCAAACAAGACACACAAGACGCACAGACACACACAAACACACACACACACACACACACATACGGCTTAGTGCATTTGACTTCTTTGGTATTTCCCTTTCTTACTCCACTAATCTGAGAATGTGGGGTGGGTGGGAAGAAGGAAAGAGTAAAGGTGCCGTATAAGACTGCTAAATTGTGAGCTAGGAGACACAGGGTTTTTCTATATTATGTTTTGGTGAAAGCCCTCAAAAGGACAAGTTACTGACCATGGTTGCAATTTATAATAAAATATTATAAAAAGTGTTTACTCCTGGAAACCACACAATGCTGTGTGTTAAATACACGTATTGGCTCTGTGTACTTGTCTTGTCTGCAATCCAGTCCCATAGCTGAAGGGCAGGTGCCCTGCAGAGTGTCTTGCACTACAAACTGCTCTCGTCACTGGGCCACTGGTCATGTGGGCAACAAGGTCTGTGTCTTAATGAGCCACAACAACAATGGTGCTAGTCTTAACAAAATATATGTGGACTTAGAAATTGGTGTAGAACATGAACCAATTTTTACAGACTTCAGCTACTGATTTTTATTGAATTAGGCTAGTATGAATATTTTGGGTGGACATTTATTTCTCCAAGTGTAGATAAAATTGGTAAATATTGCATCAAAGTTTCTTTCATATTTTTTTTAAATATTTCTCTCTGTGAAAGGAAATATCCCTACAAATTAAACTAACTTTTTTTTTTATTAAATAAGTAAAAATTCCCAAGGATAACTGAACATATATTAACAAGACTGTATGATATTCTGTAACATTTTAATTACAATGGTCCAGAAAGTGAATACTTTACAATACTTTAAGGTAGATTTAGTTCAGGGTTGAGAAGCACTTAAGTATCAGTGAACAGATCCCTGGAAATCCTGTCATATAGTTAAAACCCTTGTTTTGAGTGTGATTACTGTATGTAATGAATGCTTTCTATGTAAAAAAAGCTGATTGACATGTAGTGGCAAAAATATAAATAATGGAAAAAATCTTTCTTTGGGGTTAGGTAGCAATTTTGGTAATGAATCATCTTCAAGAGTAGCATGGCAGGAAGAACATCTCAAAAAATGATAAAGAAAGACAATCAATGGGAAACCGCTTTTTTTTTAATTAAATACTTATTAACTTAGGTCAGCATTAACTTTTCCAAGACTTACTTAAAAGAGCTATAAGCAGTAATGTAAGTCATAGTTGCTGAAGTCTGCAGACTTAAGCTCTGATGTCAGACAAACCTTGTGGCATTCAGCTTTCTCTGTCCACAAAACAATTAGGCAGTGATGGGATTTCTTTAACTACTTTGGGCAAGCTCAGGCAGTTACTACATTGAAAATAATCCTAAGGTTTCCTATCTGAATGAACACGGCCACCAATGAAAATCCAGTCTTGACCCCAACAGAATGATAATAGCTTTTAGGAGTTCAGAAAAAGATTAAAAATTAGAAGACAGAAAATAATAAAGATAGCTGAATGGTTACGGGTGATCAAGAAAACAGAAATGAAATTGTTGAACACAGAGCTTTAATTAATGTTAAGTAGATGTTCTATTTCATGCCATGACCATTTTTATTTTTCCCCAGAAATTTCTCTGATAACAGTATTTCTTCTGGGATTTTTGTGTACATTTGTATATTTTTAGGTTGACATCACCAAAGAAGCAATGCCAGTTATAAGAACAGAACATTGTTTTGACAGTTTTTCTGATTGCTATCATGATTCTACAAAACCTCTGAGACTCTGACTATCATATTCTTAAGCAGGCCTTGCTAATTATATTTCAAGCAGTCAAGAGCATAGATTTCTTTTTATTATTGCAGTAGGTTAATGTGAATGGTAACTCTCAAATTTTTGGTACTAGTGATCATATGAGTCTTTATAAATAGTATTCTTTCTTAAAGGTAAAAAGTGCTATATCCACACAGTCTATTATTTTGTTCCAAGTGTACTAATATGTTTGGAAATGGGACTGATATCAATTTTGGCCTTAAAAATATATAAATGTATACTACAGACAGGGTGCAGAACCAAGAAGGTCAGCCCAAAGTTTTTATCTTAATTTTATGTTTTATTTGAAAACACAAGATAATGTATAAATATTAAATCCTTTATCTTTTCATAAATAATTCATGAAGGTAGAGACTCATGTAAAGAATGAAATAACAGGGAGGAAATAATAATACCATCTTAAAATGAATTTATGGCTTGCATAAGTTTTCTTTTATTTCTTCTAGTCATGAATAGGCTAGTGTCAGTTTTAAAATACTACATTTACTGGCTAAATATTCTGCTTGACTATTAAAATGTTGAGATTTTAGATTCACGCAAATACATTTTATGATAAAAAGTGTTCTTAAAAGTCTTCACCAGGGGGTTATAAATAGCTCAAGGACTTTTTTTCATCTAGAAAGCTGTGCCGTTTTAATTGGAGGGACATTTGTATCAGGAGGGTGAAGTTGTGGAGAGTGTGGCATAAAGGAAATTAACCTTATCTTAAAAATTTTGTCTGAATTCTAGGTGGGAAATCAACAAAGCCTTTTTTTTTACCTTCACTTCTCCAATGTATTTCGTTGCAATCACAGTGGCAGCTATTTTTCATTATGTTGGGATATATGAAACCATACCTAAAGTGGGGCAAGAGAAGTTGCTAGATATTTCAGGACTGGCTGGGCAGGGAGGTGAGAACCCATGATGAAGTCACACTACAGGGGATGGTTTGCCTTGTGGCTGTGCCTAAGGCTATAGTGTTTGGAACAGTGTTTAAAGGGTCAGTGTGCAATTTAAACAGCAAAAAAACCCTCCTAGATTTACCTTGTCTTGGTTTTATTTTTAAACTCTCTCAAAACCCACAGCGCAGAAATTTTTTACTGAGCCAAGGGTTTATTTTTCCCTTTCTCTTCTTTAGTACTGAATTTTTAGAAGTCAGCCAGACTGCAGCTAAGTTGCTGGACCAATAAAGATATTATCTTAGATGAGACAATTTTTATTGTAAAAGACATTTCTCTCTCTCCCTCTCTTTCTATAATTTTTGTACATACAGCAGTTTTGGATTTAATTGGTGGAATTGCATTTTATTTATTTTAAAATACTGTTGGCTGGAGTTTTTTGTTTAATTTTGTTTTATTTTTTTTGAGCACACACTTGATCCAAGAGGAAAAAATATGAAAAGGATATCGCCAGCACTAAAACTTTAGTATTTTAATTACCTTTAGTTCTGAGAGCAGGATTTTAAGAGTGTTATGCTTAGGCTAAATACAGAGCTACAAAGCACCAGGAAAACTGAAAGGAGAGAGTTTTTAGGTTAAGGATGCTCACAATGGCATCCTATAAAAGTAAAGACAAAATAAAAATTGCTGGTTTCAACCCCTTACACAGCCTGGTGTCTGCAGCACCTAAAATACATCACAGTTCCTTTTACCTGCACACATCTTGAAGGAGATTTGGGTGCTTGCAATGAATATGCCAAAAGGGAAGCTGTGCTAGATTCCCTGGTTTTCTCAAGTTTTTGTCCTGCACACAAAGCATAGGCCAGTTTGTGTGGATATAGCACTTTTTACCTTTAAGAAAGAATACTATTTATAAAGACTCATATGATCACTAGTACCAAAAATTTGAGAGTTACCATTCACATTTATTTCCAACAGTCCAAAAGCAGAAGAAAGAAAGGTAAAAATAAACCTCATCAGACAAATGTAGATAATTAAAATAATTATATGGATAAAATGCAAAAGTTATAATTCCCACACATTATAGAAAACCAAACATAAAATACAGTGTAAAAAATGTAACTCTTGTCTGTCATTATGGCTATCAGGGTATCAGGAGGATAAAAAAGCAGCAACAAATGAAAATGGAACTTAAATTATAATTCCAATGGGAAAAAATGGAATAAAGGGCATCATAGTGATGATGCTACAACTATTACAGCTCACATATTCAATAGATGGTGGAATTTTTTTCTAAGAACAAAGAGGTAAGTATCATTGGGTACTGTACGGTTGAAGGACACTACACTTTCTCAAAGACTGGTAAGAAATGAATGCTGATGGAATTTGGATATTTCTTTCTTATTTTGACTACTCTCCAATTTCTCTACTAACTACTTGCATGAGATGTCATGCTGAAGAGATTTGTTCCTTGGTGTTAAAAGTTATTTTTTAACACAATTCTATGGTTCCAGTAGAAAGGTGTATATGCAAAACCTTCTGAGCATTTCTTTCATAATTATCAGCAATTGTCATAATCTCAAGCCAGAGACCTAATTTTCTCTTTCCAATCTTACGTAGAAAGTAAAACTATATAGAAATTTCCCAGTTGTTCAGTTCTATGAGCAGCCTCCATACTGGGAAATACAGGTGTAATCTGCAGAGACAAGAAAAACTAGATTACCTTGAAGAAAATGATATGAATTTGTCAATAGGTTATAGAGACACAGAACTCAATTACTTGAGAGGGCTCAGGGTGCACAAAAATTTATGGAGCCTTTTGTATTTGCAAAATACAATTTTCCTTCAAGCACTTATATATTTTCAGAGGTGGTCCTGTGACTCTTGAAAGTGGAAGATTTACATAAGGCCCGAGGCTCACTAAAAATCTGGATTAGATCCAATTCTGAAAAACAACAAAGTAATTTTAGAAAATGACCTCTTACTGGGATAAATACAATAAGAGGAATTCTGTAATTATAATAATTTTCTCTTTTTCCCCACTATCCTACTGAGCTCCATAGTAATACTCTTCATATGTTCACCACCAATCTGAGCAACATGAAGAGAAAAAAACCTGTTTGCTTCCAAAATAACAAAACATATTATTAGCTAATCTGTAAGGGAGAAAGCTCTACAGCTGCTTGTCGTACTGAATCTGTTTCAGCTTTTACAATGTTTTATTATGTCTTGTAGGTTGCATTAAAAATCCCAAAAAACAACCAAAACAAAAATATCCCTTAACCTAACGTAAACAAACAACCAAAACAAAAAAAAAAAAACACTCCAAAAACCCAGTCTACTGTGGTTCTGTGTGTTTTGCTTAGGCTTGTTTTGCTGGTTCACACTAGATTCTGTTTGTCTAGGGAATTTGCAGAGGCAACTGACAAAAACAGTGGGTTTTTTTTCCCCTCTATATACTTCTGCCCATTAGCCTACAAAGCAGACTATGGTTTACACTGATAAAAGAAAAAAGGGCCTCTGCACTTCTCTAAGTGCTACTTTACACACAAAGCATAATCTCATGGAAGTACTAATATGTCACTTCTAACCTCTTGCATAACAATTAAATTAAGGAACACCAGCTGCCTGTGAAAAAAGGAACAAGAAAGGTGCATTTTGTGTTTGAGAAGCTTTTGATGAACTGAGGTTGAATAATTTCTCCTTTTCTATGCCTGACAATATAAGGCAATATTATGTTAGGTACTGAGCAAATTAAATGCACTATATCCATGTTTCAGTAATAATCAGTAGGAATATGAAGGACTCAGTGATTGTGAGAAGTAACAGCATAATTTTTAAAGCAGAAATGCAAACAAAATGATTTTTTTAATTAGTTATTAAAAAGAGCCATTATTTCATTTATTTACTACTATTTCACGTTTTCACATAACTTACTTCTTGTACATTACTTTAAAAACTCTGTTACATACATGCACACATTCATTGCAGAACTAACAAATCTGTCAATCTACAGGAGGAGAAATGTGTTTCAAACAAATTAATTTAGCTTTCACTCAGGCAAGCCAGCAGGTCTTGCACCATTGGAGTGTCTTTTGAACAGTCATTACAAAGGTTGAGGTTGCAACAGAAAAAGCCACTGGCATTTCTTGAGGAGAGAACTTTTGTATAAATTGTGTGGACATAAAGGATCTAATAACAAACTGCAAACCAGACCTAGAAAATGCACACAGAAGCTCAACAGATAATTTGAAAAGCTGACTGCAATAGATCATGTGTCACCATAGAAGCTAAATCAGATTCAGTAGAGTAGAGTAAGTTTTACTTCTCCCACATAGATTATTCAATATTATGTCTGGTTTTTTTCAATGCAAACAGTTTATTTTCTCCCCACAGCTTAGCTGTGAGTATATAAATAGTGCTGCTATGGAGCAGGGTGACAGAGAAGATGGACAAGCCAAGATTGGGTAGTGGATGGAGAGTACCACCTTTTTTTAACAATGGACACTTAACCATTGACAAACCTCACTAGAACTTTTTTTTCGTAGATACACTGTTTCAACCTATCTCCTCCACTACAGCTTGCTACTGGTACCTCATGAGAAAAACAGTCCAGATGGAAAGCTAAACTCAAACTGGAAAAAAGAAGGAAACCGATGCTAAAATTAAAGCTTTCAGGATGTGCCATAAGAAGAGTTTTCTTGAAAAAAACCTTAGTAGTTTCTTAATTTGATTCAGCCCAAGAGCTAGAATGACACATTATTAGTTACCCTGATTAAGGCCTGAAACACTATGTCAGGTTTTCAAATTCAAATCAGGCTGAATCCACATGAAACATTACACTGAATTCAGATGTATCATTGCCATTTTCCTATCAAAAGTTCCCAGAAATTTAAATTTGTAAAAATACTATTATCCTCATTTATATGCTTATATAATTATATATTTATTTTGGTTTTGCTGCAGGAAAAAATTTAATTTCCAGTTTCTCAAATAACATGCAATGATAAGATCATGCTATTAGGAATCAGTAAATGTGTGTGTAGAAACCATGTCTTGGAGTTATCTGATGTGAACAAGGATACAGTCTATTTTTAGAAGCTTACTCTATTGCTGTAAAATTAGCACTTCTGCTATAGTCTTTCACTCCCTGTTCACATTTTTTAGATTATAGTTTACAGACTAGAGGTTAAAGTTGTATGGGCAAATCAATACTCTACAGTGTATATACAGTGTCTATACAGTGTATATGTATAACTGTAAGAGTCACTGGATGTCCACTGTCATGAATTTGTACAGTACTGAGCTAATTGCAAAGTTGCTAATGCTTTAAATATAAATTAAATTGTCTTTTGCTCCCTACTATTTCATCTTCAGAGTCAAAAGGGTTAAAGTTAGAATCTGAGTTAAACTTCAGAAGAAATTAGGCAGGATGAGTTGAGAAAATGCTGCCATGACATCAGAAATGCATATATCAAAATGCCAGTTGTAACATCATTATTTCTAAGGAAAGGGAGCTAGATCTATTTTCTTCTTTAATTTTTGTGTATCAGAATTAAACCTTTAAAGGAATTGTAGTATTTACTGTTTTTAAAATGCCAATAAACATGTGTACTGCATAAAAACTAGCATTTTAAAAGATCCATGGAGCTGTGTTTGCTTTACCCATCACCTCTCTCCCATAGTGCCCATCATGGTTCCTGCCTGGCTGTACTGAAGGGATGATGACAGTGAAAACCTTGTTAAAGACATTCTTCCACTGAAACAAATTTGATTCAGCCAGCAGCACTTTTGTGTTCGAGGACTAAAATAAGATGGGTCTGGTGCAGTTCTTTTCTTAAGGTGAATTGACACCTGTGATAGCAGGTGGCTTTTTTTTATTATTATTTTTTCCTATCAAAAGCTTTCCTTTAGGACTGAAAAGAACAAAGGACCTCTCAAACCACCGTTTGTTCTGTTTTTGTATGTTTTACAACAGCATGTATTTCGCTCACTGAGTATTGCAAATGAAGCCGGTTGTGTCTTTCAGGCAGAAATCTCTCTCCCCCATTTGACATATTTCAGGGTCAGAACATACCGCTTCTATAAAAGCAGAACAGAAGAGCACAGAAACAAGAAATTTTAATCAGTGGGGCGAATCTTTAAATACTATATCCAGCCTACCTCCACGTGGAGGAAAAAGCATGACGTAATGCTCTGGCGAAACAAAAAGGCGAGGGCCGGAGCCGGCCGGGGCGGCTCTCCCGGGCCGGGCCGCGGCAATGCCCGGGGCAGCGCCTCCCTCACGGCCCGCGCCTCCCTCACGGCCCGCGCCCCGCCCGCCTCGCGCCGCGCCGCCAGGTGGCGCTCCCGCGCCGGGAATCGCCCTGGGCGGGCCCCTCACCGCCGGGCAGTGAGGGGATGGAGTGCCCGGCCGCCCGGGAGAGAGCGATGGAGTGCCCGGCCGCCCGGGAGAGAGCGATGGAGTGCCCGGCCGCCCGGGAGAGAGCGATGGAGTGCCCGGCCGCCCGGGAGTGAGTGGGTGCTCGCCCCGCGGGGCCCCAGACCAGAAGTGCCCGCCCGGGAGTGAGTGCCCGCCCGCCGGCTGCAGCCTGGGATTGCCCGCCGGCAATACCCGCCTGCCGACCGCGGCCAGGCCGGGCCCGCGCCTCCTGCAGGCTGCTTCCCAGCAACCTGTAAATGCAAGGGCGCTGCTGGTCCTGTGAACAAGGGCTGTCTATGAGTGTGGCAGCCTGTGCTCTGGGAAACACAGCACTCCGGAGCTGTTTGGGAAATTTTCTCCTGGTAGGTATACCAGGAGAAGCATTGCAGAAACTTACACGGGCTGCTAACACGGGGTTAAAAAAGAGCATTAAAAGAGACAAATAGCTACTAGCCTGTATAAAGATTTTATGTTAACTCCCCTAGCTCCTGACTAAGAGCTCCCCCTCGGCTCTCATGAGACCCCCACCCCCCCGCCTTGGAGTACTGTTGCCAGGTCTGGAGTCCTCGGTGCAGGAAAAGGTGTGGGTATGTTGCAGCAAGTTTAGAGGAGGGCAAAAAATTGATCAAAGGGCTGGAACAGATATCCTATGAGGAAAAGGTGAGAAAGCTGGTGCTTTATCAAGAGGAGAGAAGGTTTTTGGTAGTGAGAAAGTGGATTATAAGAAAGATTGGGTCAAACTTCTTAGCAGGGCCTGTAGCTATAGAACATGAGGTTGTGGTTTTAAACTACAAAAGAATATATACAGAAGAATTCTTTTATGAGGAAGGTGGTACAGGTTGCCCAGAGAGGTCTTAGATACCCCATCCCACTGAAGACATTCCAGGTCAGTTCAGACAGGGCTCGGAGTTATCTGATGTGGTTGAAGATGTCCATGCCCTTTGTGAGAAGTGGTTGAACTAGGTGACCTTTAGTGCTCACTTCCAAACCAACCTTTTCAGTGGTTCAATGGTTCTGTGGCTGTGCTGCCACTTGACATGAACCTGAAAAGAAATGGACTCTGCTCTGCCTTACAGCAGGGATGTAGTTGTATGTGTCACTTTTCAGAAACCGTAGCTGCTACCTAAAGGAAGCTATTGAAAGTAGTTATGGTGGTTGCTAGTGTAAAACCATTTATGGATACCATTACACCAGTTCCAGATAATGTTGCCATTTACAATTAGTATGACATACTCATAGAACTTCACTACTGCAAGATCTTTCCATTCTGTCTCTACCACAAAGGAATTATCTGCTGTGCACATGACATCTCTTTACATGGACTGGCTAACCAATTTGTACCAATAGACCCACTGAATAACCTGCTATGTGCTTTTTCTGAGCATGTTATACTATCACAATAGGGTAAAGAAAGAGAAGAGGAACAAAAGCATAGATGCAGAATAAGCAACAGAACTAAAAAGGTCTGAGCTAATTTACTTTCTGTAAACATGCCGTTCTGGCATGTTTCACTCTCCTAAAATAACCAAGTTGTTGACAATATTTTTGCTTTAGGGAGAGGAGAGACCTATTTCCATTCTCATTTAAAAAAATTAAGGGGCAACATTTGTGCTTATATCTGGAGTATTTTATCAGCACCCTGAAGAGTTTTCCATTGTTAATGCCTGTTGCACTTGTTGTGCTAAGTACAGATGCATAAGAATTAAGTACCCAGAATGAACCCTCTACTCCAGGAAAAAACAAACAAACAAACCCTCAATTATAATTTAACACAAAAGCAGGATTAAACTTTTCAAACCTAGGTAATTTGTGAATGTGAAAATAGGTAGTAATTATGTATAACAGGAACGCTTAATAAACATGCAAAATATCTATGATATTAATATTATTTAGGGCTTTAGTTAGTCATACAGAGATATGAATATGTATTTAAGTGTTATAGTTCTGTGGATATTGTTAATGGGCAGCTTCAGTGGGATGCATGTCTTATCACAGTGTACAAAATTCTCCACACCTGGGACTTCTATTGCCTCTTTCCCTCCTTTTGTCTTATAGACATTATAGAAGACTACTGGGTGGTATAATGAGTGATTAAAGGGCACTTGTGACATAAAGTGTTTAATAAGCTGAATGATCAATTTTCATGATGCTTATCCTGCCTATAACACCTAATTGAAATATATTTATAGTGGAAAAGTTCCTGTGTCTTTGTTTTAAGAATATTATTTACACCATTGATTCATACCTTTAATCTTCTGTTCTTCCTTGTATTTACTTGCTCACTTTTTATTCTGGTTTCTTCCTTTTTCTCTGCAGTTTTCTCTGGTTTTTCACATTCACCCACATCATCTTCAGCTCTCTGACATTTCAGTCTGTTGATGCACACAAACATTCTGCCAAAACAAGTTAGCTAGAAATAGGGCCATCCTTAGTGACTGCTCCACTTTCAGCACTACATTGTACCAACTGTGATTGACAGAGCTCATGCTGTCAAGCCTAATAGTTCCTAAGTGGTGATTAACTGGGCTAGTGATACACAGATGGGGGCTGATGGACACCTAACTTTCCATTGCGTTAATCCCACCCAGGTGCAGCTCCTTTACTCTTTCAGAAATGCCACACTAGAAAATTTACTATGCTTTGGTAATTATTGTAGTGGTATGGTTCATTTTGCCTCTACTCACCTCAGTTATGAGCTCTGCTGAGCCTCACCCTGAGGAAATATAAAATGCGGGAGCTGCATCAAGTCAAGGCATTGGAAGCAAAACATCTGCAATGAATCTGCCAAAAATCTGATGCTTTGTCTAAACAGTATGAAATGGCAACTCAAGTTATGGAATTTAGGAAGCAAGTACTGGACCTATGTTCCAAGAATATATAAGGATTTTTTTAAACAATGTTACTCTCCTGGGCAGTATCTTTACATCATGCTTTTATTCTTTTTCTTCTAACGTTTGTCTGCTTTCTCCTACCATACTGTAATTATTCAGACAATACCAATCCAAACTCTAATAATACCCTGCTTTTCATTGTCCATTTCTATCAGCATGTTCCTAAAAGTAAAAGAATCATTTTGAGAATTTTTTTAAGCCTTACTCTGTTTCCATATATCGCTGTAAGACTTCATTTATATTTAAGAATATTGTTTTTATTATGTCTGCGGATGGCTTTAGTCCCACACAAAATATTAATGGTTTAAGCAAAATTATGAATTACAGGATGACAGGAAGCATACAAAGCTGTTGCACAACACTGGAATACCTGAATGTGCTACATGCCCAGATTACGTCATAAAGGAGAATCTGGAGCTGGCATATTTTCTCACTCAAAAAGAATCTAAATAACCATTAAAAAGATTCTTTCAGTGAAAGACTGTGAAATCTCTGGAATAAGACTCAGAAGATGTAGTGGAGTTAAAATTTCTTGCACTGCGATAGCCTTGTGACCCACTTTGGGTATGCTTATAGTACAGCTTTGATTAAGATCAGGCATATATTCTCAATACAAGGATTGCTGTCCTGTGGTTTGCGTAGTCAAGTGTTTATTCTTAAAGTCCACAAAACGAATACTTCTCAGATTAATTTGATAGAAATTTTCGATCAAATGAAGTTGGTCAGGCACTTCTAAAGTGCACATATAGCAGTTCAGCTTGTAATTAGCTTAAGTCCCTGGTTCTCTGAGACATGTAAGCTGTCTTAGATTTATTTTTTGCTGGTCTTTTCTTCACTAGCTGTAGGCAGTGTTCCCATGAGGAGATGGCTGTTCATTACCTGACCAAGAATAGTTCAGCATGGAGCAGGACCAGAAAAGACTCTGAGATAAAGGTTGCATTAATAGGAAATTGGAGCAAGAAATGTATAAATGAAAATCCAGAAATATCTCCTTAGGAATACAGTTTACCAGGCTTGCTTTAAGGGCCAGAGAATTCAGTGAGTTTTGATGTTTAAATATCAGGCTAGCATTACTTCAAGTAATTTTCTTGACCTAGTAGTGGTTCCAGGAATTCACTTAGTGTCAATGTCAGATATTCCTCACCAGCTCTTCTGGTATACAGCCAACCTCCTCTCATGTTGCGCTCCTTATAAATAAATGCAGACAGCCTTTAACAATTGTGATGATTCAGATGATCCTCATTTGTAAGCTAATGATAATACTTCTCTGACTGAAAGATTTCTAAGGCTATGGTCTTTGACATTTGTGACATACATAACAGCTATGCAGGCACAGCTTTTGAAAAAGCCTATAAATAGAATAGCCCATTATATCTTCGGCAAGGAGACAGGTTTTTTTCTTTTTGAAAAATCTTAAGTTTAGCAATATTTGGTAGTATTCCCATTTAGATGCCACAGAATTTCAAAGACAAATTAGTATTCTTTTATTCTTTTTAAGCTGTGGATTACTGCAGTAAAATGTCATATTTTATGATTTATGTGAAATCTTGAGATTAGCTGCTCAGTGCTTTTTGGAAGTTTGCAGTATTCAGTGCTAGAGTTGTACTACCAAGAATGTATATTTGAGTACTCTAAGGGCTGGATTTCATCAGCAGAAATACACTTAGGAAATTAAAACAACTGGAGGACAACTGTATTGTTCATGTATAGGGCATGACTGCTGGAAAATGCAGAATTAGAAAATGATTGAAGAAAAGGAATAAATGCCAGAGAAAAAGCTTGAAGATCAAGCACCTATTTATGAGTAAAGTATTTAAGGCCTCTAAGGGAAAAAGGCCTTTATGAATGAGTAAATTTTATACCACTTAGATTTTGATTTTCCCATAATAGCCATAGTAGTTAAAAACCCCTGTCTTCTTTGAATACTAAATGACTTTTCAGTCTTCCAAGTTTATTGAGAAAAAGTGTTTGTCATATTCTTTTAGATATTCGTTTTGTGGTCTCAGTATTTCCTAGCTGATGTATGTCAAAAGTGTAATAAAGAAGACTGAGAGTTAAAGAGTTTTTAAATAAATATTCCCTTGCTAAATGTATGTCTGCAAAAGTTGATACAGTAGTACAACTATTCCCTGAAGATAGTGTAATATGTGCAGTTTTAAGACTTGAGATAATTGTGCCTTAAAAAGACACTCTGTCATTTTTCATTGTATCAAGAAGTATAAGGTGCTCATAGGGATTGTGCCAATCAAAACAGGATAATACTGTGTTCATATTGGCTATTACTGCAAACTACCATAGTACAATTAAATTCTGATAAAAATATTTAGAATAAAATAGAAAGCAATACTGTACAGGCTAGGAAAGCAAAAGTAGAATTTGTAAGCAAAGTGGTTGACATAGCCCATCAAAACAGATGAAAAGCTCAAAACATAAAATTTTTGCATGAAAATTTTTGAACTATTCTCATTTAATTTTGAAAGAAAAGCCAAACAAGGCTCTGGGTAGTTTTTAAGATTAGTAGACTTACCAGGTACACTCTGCCTGGTGTTCTTGTTTGTACTACTGTCAATGTATCTGCAGGCTGTGAGATTCACCTAAGAGTTGCTGGTGTTAGTTTTTGTTGCCTCAGATTCATTTCCAATTAACACACATTTCTATTTTAATTCACTTTCAAAGCATTAGCTTCAGGTCATACTTATGCTCTTCATTTTCTTTTCAGATTTTCAACACTTAAGGGGAAGGATTTAGGACATTTATTGCCTTAACTGTTTGACTGGAGGTCCCTTTCATGGCTTGACAGTGCTGTGCTGGTAAAATGTTCTTCCACCTCCTTAGCACACAGTCGAGTATGTAAATAAGTGTGTAAGTGAATAAATAAACAAATAAATAAAGTTTGCCTAATAAAAGAAGACACTTTACATCTGTTATTTATGTCCTTATGTGATTTGTATGTATATAATTTGTGTCTGACATTTCATTTTCCTAAACAAGACCGCTAGCGGAGAGTCTGCAGCATTAGTGTTTCCCGAAGACGAAAGTGGGGTTTTTCTTACTAAATCCTATGATCCAGTCTGCATAGACAATGCAGCCAAAAGAAGGTCTGATATCATTTCACCTTGTTTAAGTATTAGTGAAATCTAAATACTAAAAGTACTTCCTAAGTTTTTAGAGTAACCATTGATGGCTTTTTCTTCACCAAACTTTACAGCAACATGGAACACTGGTGTAGAGAGTAAATTGTTAAGTTCTGTTTTTTTGGGGGTTTTTTTTGTGTTTTTTTTGGCTTTGGTTTTGGGGTTTTTTTTAAGTAATCCAGTAAATTCTCATGAGCATAGTGAGAGGTGTACTGCTTCAGTCAGTGCAAAAATCCTTCTTTGAAGGAGGGGTCCTTCAAAGGAGGGACTGGGGAAGATGGTAAGA
Source organism: Parus major (assembly GCF_001522545.3). Taxonomy (NCBI): domain Eukaryota; kingdom Metazoa; phylum Chordata; class Aves; order Passeriformes; family Paridae; genus Parus; species Parus major. The sequence continues at coordinate 29,912,547 of NC_031799.1, read as the reverse complement.
GGGGAAGAATCTGATCCACTTCCACACAGCCATGTTTATCAACACTGGAAGTAGTTCAATCATACATCTGAAAATCTGAAGCGACTTCAAGAAAGTTTATTCTTGAATTACCTTATTTTAAAATATTGAACCTTCCATATTACAGCTAATATTTCTGTTAAAAACTGTGATTTGTCAGCTCAAGATTTCAGGGAAAAATAGGTTGGTTTTGCACTGACAAAAATGCAAAGGTATCTTCCCTCTTTGTTCAAGTCGGAAATTTTTAGCAAAATTTGCAGTCAACCATAATGTGTTGTAAATAATATTTTGTTTGTCTGTTATGTTTTTCAAAGCTGGGAAATGCCTTTCTTTTATTAGTCCCTTTTCCACTAGAAAACATATCAGGTAAATACTCATTAAAGTCTCATCTAAAATGGATTAGAAAATATAGATTTGAATTGTGATAATTTCTTTAAAAATTGCTGTACAGAAATGTATGACTTTTTTTTTGTCAATATATTTCTTCACTGCATTAAAACTTTTTCTTCAATATAAATCTATTCCTTGGTCATGCCTAAGAAAATCAAATGCACCATACAGCATGCTGCTACCATTGTTGCTAGTAGTTTGAAACATTATTGCTGTGGACTGTAACTGTCAGCAGAAGCTATTAATAGAAAAATAGCAAAACCTAAGACACCCTAATATAATGCCAGGGAAAATGCCTAGAATCAGAGAAACCTCTGACAATAGGTTCCTATAGGGTATTATTTTGTTAACAGTGCCAAAATGTGCAATAGTTTTAAACTGAACACTGTGGTTAAGCTGGTTTTGTTTGAGGCATGATGCTGTTATATTATCCTGTTATGCTGTAAAAATATGTAATTATAGTCTGTGTTTGTAGATAAAATAATTGAGAATATAGTATTTAAAAAAAAAAAAAAAAAAAAGCTGGTAAGCTGGTTTGAAATGTGGTGTAATGTAATACTTTATATACCAGCTCATTTGAGAGGGTATGTGATTGATTGTCAATATTTTTCACGTTTCCATTACTGAGCAAGACTTCTGACCTTGCAATTCAAGATTTATATTGTCTGGATGTGATTTTTAGGTTTTTTGGGGTTTTGTTTTGTTTTGTTCTTACTTAGCTATGATCTTGAGATCTGTAAGGTCCATTTATTTCAGAGAATTTTACCGTGCTCCTCAGAAATCTGCCATACCATTTGGGATCATAGCAAACTTTATGTTTTGCAGGGAGGGAGGGAGGGAGGGAGGGAGTTCTTAGCAATATGTCAGTATTCATGTAGCATACATTAGCTATTTTAAAGACTTTTCAGAAGTGGTGAGGATGGCTTTGAGTCTTACAAGAATGGCTGGGACAGGGGTACAAACAGAAAAAACTGAGATCGTTAGTCTTGGAGCAGTTGATTTTTTTCCCCAGAAAACAGTGAAAAGTGGAAAGAATGTAATGTTTTATGATGTTTTTCCTAACCCATTTCACCAGTTTGTCCAGAACCCTCTGAATGGCAACACAGCCATGGAGTATCAGTTCCTCCTTCATGTTTTGTTTCATATTCAAACTTGCTAAGGATTCACTCTCTCCTTATCCAGGTCTTTTTGGATTTAGTATCAGTCTCCAGGCTATACCACTGGCCTCAAGCTGGACTTTGTGCCTCTGTTCACAACCCTTTTTTTTACCTGGCAGTCCTGTTTTAGATCCACCCTACTGTCCGTTTATGTACCTGATACTTAAATCAGCTTGCATACGATGAAAGATTGTGTGGAAAACCTTGATACAGTCAAGATAAACATGTCCATTGCTCCCCGCCTTGCCAGTCATCACCTTAGCAGGCATTCATCACTGTTTTGCTTATCAAATACTAATGTTATGAAACTCACTCATAGAATAAAATTTGTGAAGAATAAAATGTGAAGGCCAGTACCTTTAAATTCATTGTGCTTGGCAGCAAACGTTTTATTGATTTGACTTGGTGATGAACATGCTGAAAACCTTATGGTAGTTAGGGCTTTGCAGGACCAGGCCATGTGATAGGCATGGCCACAGAAAAAAAAAAAAAAAAAATTCTCAAAGAGAACACAGTTGCTGGTACCATGTTTTTTAACTGTGTAACACTGCAGAATTTTATGGAAGTTCAGCATTCATCTTCCATCTTCCATAAATTAATTTCTGAACTCTGGAATATCTGATGTGTGGAAAGAGCGAAATTAAAAAAAGAACAGAAATCTTTAGACAGTTACAAATCAAAGTGATATGATGGTGTCATCAAACTAAACTGCCATTAGGCTTTACTTTGACATTAACCTGTTTATGTTGTCAAGGTTAAAAAATAAAGAGTAGGTGTTTATCACTGTAGGTGCTAGCTATTACTTGTCAGCTGAGACATGAGAGTTTAAATGTATTCACATTGAATTCAGCAGGAATTTTGCCAATGGTTTTAATGGACTAAGGGGTTGCCCTTCATTTATAAAGAAAATCACAGAACCTGCAGTGCTAGAGTAAGAACTGCAAGGAGGTATAATTTATAAGGGAGATTTGTTAAAACACAGGACCTAATCTTGCAGAGCTAGCACTAGCATAATTCTTTCAACAGTTAATAAATTAGAACAGGGAAGCCTATGGTTCATAAGTAAATAGCATATAAAGTAAGAAAGACATGATGAAAGGGATACAAAAGTTTACACAGAAGACAGAAGCATTCCAGTTTTAGAATGTGGGCTGAATACGTATGCATTAAATCATTAAAGCCCAGGTTTTAGACAAAATTAAAAACATTATAAAGAGACAAATTTGCAGGTAATTCCAGTAACAAAAAAAAAAAAAAAGAAAAAAAAGTCTAATTTGTGTTTAAATGGTAGTTTCTGGAGGCACAGATGAGCATCAGAGGATAGAAATTTGATAAATCAAACCACTGAGTAATGAATTATTGAAAATCATTGTCTGCATACACTCAATACCTGATATTTTTTAATATACAATTGTCTGCTTTCTGTGGCCTGCTGCTGACCTGCTGTTTTCCAAATTAGCACAGGTATTAAAACTGTAAACTGGAGATTTTCTTATATACAAGCTTTAAGAACTCTTCCCTTTACCAAATACGTCATAGTCTGAGATGTGTTTAGCTATAAACCAGCGCCCAGAGAACAAATGAATTCATTTTTTTTTCTTTCTTAAAGACATTAGTGGTGCTTGAGATGAAAGGAAACCACACAACTCCTTGAAAAAGTAGGCAGTCTATGACAGCATAGATGTAATTTAGAATAATAAGAAAGAAAAAATGTAGAAACAAAAAGTATGTAGCCCACTAGTGTGCCACTGCTAGTTTCACTCTTCTGCACAAAACAATCAATTGGAATTTAATAGTGACAGAGGGATTGGACTCCGCACCCTGTAAGCAGCTAGGAGGCTTTGTACAGGTGAACAGTTCTTTTATAGTCTAGTTATTGCAGGACAGCAGAACAATACATACAAGCCAAGTAATTGTGAAAAAATATTAAATAAAACTTTTATACAGATGTGAATAATACTGACCAAAAAAAATGTTTTTTACTAATTTTCAGAAGCTATTCATAAGTCAAATGCCTTTATTGTGGTTCATCAAATATAAACTAACAAGATGTCGTGGTTTTAAACCAGTAACTAAAGAAATTACTTATTTCTTGTTGTGAGATATGGATTAAAACAAGAGCAAAACAGGCTTAAAACTTAAAAGGAATAAAGACAGTTTATTAACAAACTACAAGAATAAGAACACTAGAGTAAATTTCCAGAAAACCCCTTCATCTTTTACATTTTGATCACTTCTTTGTACATATGACATGATAACATAGAGACAAATAACTTCAGAACTTTGGTGGCTAAAAAACAGTCTCAGTTTTTGTTAGAGTCTTTTCATCAGTCTTTGTAGAGAAACAGAAGTCCTTTTCTGCTAATCTATGGAGTTTCTCACGAGAAAACTATTTTTTGTCATAGTTTTCCATTTCTCTAATGCCAGCTGCCCGGAAATCTGTCATTAGATCTGCTCCTCCCATCTCACATCTCTCCGAGGTGTACATGGGTCAATAAAGTCTAGGGATTTCATTTTTCAGGATGAGTTATTCAAAGGCAGAAGTCCTCTTCATCTGTTTCTGTGAGCTCTCCTGGAAAACAGTTTCCTCTTTGCCCCCAAGGCTTCAAAATCTTCACTCTACTTAATCCCAGCAACTCACAGTGTCTCAAACACTTTCTCTTTTGCTCAAAACCCACACTTTGAATACTCTATTCCTCCCAATACTCTTATCATGAATTAAAGGAGTCTTTTATATGATTATTGTCCATCTCCATAGCTTTAACAAAAAGATATTTCAGCTATTAGGCATCTTCTTATTCTCTCTCTCTTATTTAAAACTTAACTCTTTTCCTCACTGTTGCATTGGTGGTTCTATGATGTCTTCTCTATGTTAATTGTCTTTCTCTCTCTGTCGTTCTGAGGGGGAGAGGCCAAAACAGCCTTGTTACCTTGTCAAAGGCCAGAAGCGAAAAGGGGGAGAGAGAACACTGTCTGTACTTCTTAAGGGGGTGTTTACAAGTTGAATTCACTTTTTAATGGTCAGATCTGCTGTCAATTCTTGGAAATGACTGATAATTGGTCAGGATGAAGAACTCCCATCAGCCATCAGCACCTCCAACTTCCCCTCTTTCCTCAGCTGCCTTAAAGGTAAAGCTACCCCATGACACAAGAACAAGTAAGAGTAACGTTGTTTTTTGTTGTTTTTGTCACCATCATTTTACATAATGACAATAAATATTGCTGTTACAAATAGGCATATTTTTATGCCATTGCAGTTAATGATAGCTGCACAAAGTGCTGACATTTGATGTCTATACCTGAATGCACTGTCCCTCCCCTAGCTCACTTACTGTGGGTGGGACTTCCAGCTTCCCATTGCAAGACCAATCATATCCTTTTCAGAAGTGGGAGGTGCTTTGGAGGCAATTACTGTTACGTTGTAGGATTAGATCTTCGTCCTCATACTCACTTGAGTGAGCCATTCAGTTTAGGGGATACTTTCTTTTTGTCCCTCCATGGGGCAAGTGATTTACTTACCATGGATACAAATAGGGCAGAGGTACTCAGTGCCTTCATTGACTCAGTCTTACTAGCAAAGATTGGTGAAGAGATTCAAGCAGAAGAAAGTCGATGCAGATAAAGCCAGAGTTTATTTGGGTGAACTTGACCAATAGTGTATCCATGGACAAGCTTCTTTGAAGGTTTCTGAAAGAGCCGATCAATATCTTAGGAGGGCTGCTCTTTAGCATCTTTAAAAAAATGCAAATTGGAGGATGTCTGAGATGATTGAATGAAAAACAATATTACACTTCTCTGTTATTTTTGCATGGCCTGGCTTTTTGGTAGTGGGGGAGCCATGGAGGTGGCTGTTGCAGTGTGTTTATTGTTAGTGGTGTGTTCTGTTACTACCTTAATGGTTTGGTCCAAATGAGACACTCCCACCCCATGTTGTCAATCTACCCTGAGTCTCCTGTCAATCCTATCATAGGCCCACCACATGCTTGGAATTCCATTTCAGAAATCCCCTAAACTTCGACACTGGACTAGTCCATGTGACCCAACTTCCCCCCCCTACCTCCCTCACTGGAGGATGATTTTGTGAACCCTGCCTTTTACCCTCCCCAGGATATCTCTGATTAGCTGATGCTTTGTACCCTCCCTCAGAACCACCTCCCTGTTTCAGCTGTTGCACGCTCGCATTTTCTGTCTTTTGCCCCCAAGATTCCCCAGAGCAATAAATCCTCTGTTATCCCATGCAAAAGACCTCCCTCTCGTCCTTGTCTCCTCAGAGTGCAGACTGACAGCCAAAAAGCCATAGAGCAAGTGCTCTAGTCACACCTTGGGTCATCCTGCTCCTGGGGTGTGACCCACTCCTGTCACAGGCCCAAGTGATAGAGACAGATAAACTCCGGTGAGATGTGATAGGTGGCTTCTGTAAGAAGCTGCTGAAGCTTCCACCATGTCTGGCAGAGCAAATCCCTGATGGCTTTGAAGGTGGACATGCTGCTGGCCAAAACTGAGCCAATGAGTGGGGCTAGTAATGCTTCTGTGATAATGTTCTTAAGAAGAAAATCAAAACACTAGGGGGACACAAGTTTTTTTCTTCTAGCCAGGGAAGAGGAGGAGGTGAGAAGATGTAAGGGAAACAACATGGAGACACCAAGGTCAGTGGAGAAGGAGGGGGAGGAGATGTTCCAGGTGCCAGAGCCATGACTCCTCTGCAGGCCATGGTGAGACCATGGTGAAGCAGCTGTGCCCTGCAGCCCTCTGGGGTCCATGGGGATGCAGAGATCCACCCACAGCCCATGGGGGAGGTGCCCATGCCAGAGTGGGAGGAGGCCTGGAGGAGGCTGTGATCCAGTGGGAGATCTGGTGGAGACAGGGCCCTGCTGCCAGGGTGGAGCAGCCTGTCCTTGGAGGGCTGCACCCCATGGAAGAGCAACCCACACCACAGCAGTTCTGGGAGGACTGTGTGTCCGTGGGAGGGACTCACATTGCAGCAGGTTTGATAGGTCTGCTGCTCGTGACATTGGAGCCACGTTGGAGAAGCTAATGGAGAACCCTCTCCTGTGGGAGGGACCCCATGGTCTGGGAAGAACACTTCTCCGGAAACAATGGAAGAGGATCTCAGGTGATGAACTGACCAAACCCGTGCCCCCTGTCTCCCATAGCTTTTGGTGAGAAGAAGGGAGGGGTTGGAGGAAAATGTTGTGTTTTTTATGGGCTTATTTTGCTTCTCATTATTGTCCTCTGATTTTGTTGGTAATAAATTCACTTTGTACTTCTAATTTGAGCCTGTTTTGCCCTTGGAGTGCTTTTTCCTGGTGCTCATCTCAACTCTTGAACACTTTATTATTTTTCCTCTCCTCTTCCCAGCTGTAGCAGAGGAGGGTGAGTGAACAACTTCTGTGGGTGCCTGGCATTTGGCCAATGTCAAACCTTGACAACTTCTAATCAAAAATACCGAAATAGCTATCTGAGGAACTACAAACAAGTCAGCCAACTTTGATACTAGGGTAGTGTAGTGGTTTTGGTTTGCCAGTCTGAGTCATGGTGCCAGTTAAGGTGGTGGGTTGAGCACTGGCCAAATACCAGTACACCCACTAAAATTATTTACTCATTTTCTGCTGTGAGATAAGGATTGGGAGAAGAGCAAAAGTAGTTTTTGAAGAGTCTAAAGAAAACTTTATTAAGAGAACTAAAAGAAGAATAATAAGAATCAGAGTAAACCTTCAGAACACTTCTCCCCCCACCTCCTCTTTCCTTTCCCACTGACAATGTAAAGAGACAAAATCTGTGACTTTCAGCCAGTTTACCACCTCTAAAGTAGTCTTCAGTTCACTTAGGAAGAAGTGAATTACTGAAAAATATTTCTGTGCCTGAGATTGTTAACCTTGATTTGTCAAGACTAAAACATGCTTGACCTATTGAATTTCCTTATGTGAAAAAATAACCAGACTTTTGATCATCAGGAGAGAAATGGGTGTCCTTTACTCCAGAAAAACTTTTGACAATCTACCACAATACTCTGTCCAAGTTAGGATGATACAGTCTGAATGGGAGAAAAACCAGACATGTACAAAACTCACTGGACTGTTAGGCTGAGTTGAAATGAGTTGTACTCTGCCAGGTTGCTGGTGACAAGTGGGGCAACAAAGGGACTGACCCTGCTTAGCACCTTGATTGTTAGCATGGAGGAGTTGATGGAATGCTTGCATATAAAGTGTTCTGTAAATAGCAGGCAAGGGGGTAGCAGTTGATATGCTTGAAGGCATGGCTGTTGTCCAGAGGGACCTGAAGAAGTTGGAGGAATGGATCAACATGAAATTAATTATATTCAACAAAGATAAATGCAAACTCATACACCTGGGAAGGAATATATCCTGTATAACTGTACATGCTGGAGACTCACCACCTGACAAGCAGCTCTTCTCTAAGAGATTGTAGGATGTAGTGGATGGTAGGAGCCTGTGGTGGGTCCTGGAAGGCCAATAACAACTCTGTGAAAATAGAGGGTTTCTACAGACTAGGGACCATTTAGCCTAGAGAAGACATGGCTTTAGGGCAACTTAACAGCAGCTCTTTGGCACTGACAGGCAACTGAGGAGGCACCCCCCAGTCTGTTCATGTTAGGGTATGGGGAAAGGCTGAGAAGCACCATGCAGAAGCTAAAGCAAGAGAGACTCTGAGTGGTTCATCCAGAGGATGGTTAAGCAGTAGAGCAAAGCAGGCCAGAAAATTTATGTTGCCAGTCTAGTTTGACCTCTTATCCAGGACAACTAGAGGGAGGTTGAACTGGAGATGTCCTCAGGTTTCCACCAGCCTGAGCTGTGTCCGTGTTCCTATACCATGGTCTTGTTTTATATTTGTGCTGTTAGGCACATGTAAAACCAGGGGCAGCTAGATTATAAAAACAGTAGAGGAGTAGTCAGGTTGAACATGCCATTTCAAGAACTCTTAAAGCAGAGACTCCCCTTGTCACCACATAGAGACTGACTGTCCTGTGTGCTTTGACTTCTTACATAAATGCAGTCTTATGTCAACACCACAGTAAATTAGTTTTGCTTTCAACAAATACTCTCAGTATCTGTACAATAGCAGTATGAAGTAGTTTAATCAATTTAGTCATTTAGTCAGCTGTGTAGGAGAATTTGAGATAGGTTTTGGCACGCAAAGGCAGCTTTATATTTCTTAATTTCTTCTGTCATGATTCAGAAGCTCAAATCAGAAGCTCAAATGTCACATTCAGGAGCTCAAATTCATATTTGTGGTTTTGGTATTTGTTGGTGTCATATATAAAAAGAGGTTATATGTGGGAATATGTATGTCTTTAACAGTTTGCTCTTCTTGATAATTAATTATCTTCTTGATAATTAATTATCATTATTAATTTCAGAATAGGGTTAAGAAAAAAACACTGAAAAATGTAGTACTTAAAAGTTGGTATGAAAGTCTAAGCTTTTGGGTTTTTTTTGGAAAAAAAGAGGTTCTAGCCCTTATGAATGTGAAAACAAACTTATAAGTGTCTGAGTCACACAGAGAAGTCTAGATATTCCTGCAGATTTTGAAAGGTCTGATTTATTCCTGACACCTTGATAAAAGTTTGGAATATGATGGCAGAGCATTGGTCAAAAGTAGTTTGAAAAGTATCAATAAAACCTTCATAGTACCTTCAAAGGAGGCACTTAAAATGTTTAACACTGCATGTGTAGAAACGGAGGGGGAGTGACATTTCTGTAGTTTCTGATTCCCCATTTATCTTGGCATTCGAAAGTTAAGATAGGAAGACAGCAAATATAAGTTCTGATTGCCACAGGGCAGTAATCAATTGTATGGGAGAAATGGTCTGTTCCAGCTTTTAAGTATTGCATTGAGGCAAGCCTTTTTATTGCTTTCTCCTACCTAGGATTGTCTCATTCCTGTAACTCCTGTTAATGCTTCTGCACACATGCACATTTAAAACAATTTTTTCAGAGAGCAGATGCTCTAAGATGTATTTGAATCCAACTGCTGACAATATGCAACTAGAAAAATAGGATAAACTTTAGAGTCTAACGTCTTTTCCTTAATTTAATATCTTTTCCTCTCCAAACTTTCCCTTTTTTTTTTTTTTTTTTTTGGCAGGGTACTTTACACATCCTATTAAACCCATAAAAAACAAAATTATTAATTTTCCATTACAAAAGGTAAAAGGTATATGTATTTCCAGTCTATTTTAACTGTATGTAAATTGCCTGAAACATAAGCTGTTAAATTATTTCTGAGCTTGAAAAGCAAGCTGATATCTGGTACTCTCATGGTGCTTTTCCATCCAGGGTAAGTAACAAGTCCCCAAAGTTAAAAACAGACAATCTAATGGTTTCCTAGCCTTTTTGCTTTCAATATCTACAGGAATGAAGTAGAAGAAGCTGCTGAAAAGGTGAATGGGAACAAAGAAAGATATATAAAAGGGTTTATCATCCTAAAAGGTGAGTGAAATAGAGTGGAAGTTTCCTGCTGTTTCTTGTGCAATTTCAACTGGCCATTTGCCCTAGAACAAATGGATGTGGGGACTGCCCTAACGGAGAAATTACTTTGGATCTTATTGCACAATAAATTAGACAATGACTTGGACATCAGTGTCTGAGCTGACTTTTCCTTTCCTCAGAGTTTTTTGAAGACCTCTCCAGTAATGGTGAATAATAATTAAGTTCCTACAGAGTCTTCCATTCTGTATCTCTGAGATCCTTCTTCTTGTAACTGTGACCCTTCATATCCTTCTCTTACTGTTTTAGGGTGTAACTGCCTCTACATTTCTACAGAGGATTCTCCTTCCAGACTTCAGCTACTGAGGAATAAATGATGATGTACTGTGACCTTTTATACTAGCACTTCACAGTCCCATATGAATTGCAATTACATTTTCTCTTTTTGGCATGCGGGGCCCCTCAAGGCTTTACACAGCTGACGATCTGTGGCAGGTCTCTCCTGAGTATCAGAAACAAGATTGCCCAGATGAACAACAGCTTCACATTCAAGTACACAATTATTTCTCATGCAAAAAGGTTTAAGAATTCTTCATGGAAAAATAAAAAAAGAAAACAACATCCAGAGATGAGTAAGACATTATTTAGTAGCACAAATACTGGCTTTTTCAATTGAAAACCCATTCTACTCCTACCTTGACAGTATACATTCATAACCCATACTTATTAAACATCTGTGGAAACTAATAGTTAGTCATTCAGTGATCTAATAAAAAACAGGAGGAGCAGCATATACAATGAAAGGTGTTAGGATTTATGTGTTCCTCTTGCTAAGGAAAATATTTGAAGTGAGTGGGCTTCTAGAATTAAAATAAATTTGTCTGAGAGAAGATAGGTACCCAAATCTGAGACAGGGGATATACTGAGCTACCTTGAGAATTAAAATAAATACATCTGACAGAAGATAGATACCCAAATCTGGAGATAGGGGGATAAACTGAGCTACCTTGAGAATATCTAGAAACTGTATTCATATTTGTATTCATTTATGAACATGTTTGTTTATAAACCATCCAATCAGTTTAGTAGCACAACTTGAATAGGCATCTTGGTCTTGTGATTTTCCTTTGATTCCTGTTTTGTGGATTCAGCAGTACTGGGAGGAAAAAAGTCAGTGAAAGAGCAAGTAGTTTGTTCTAAATGCCCTAGGAGGTTAATGAGATTCAGAAACCTCAAAAAAGAAGAGCTTTAAGAATTATAACCATTAACACTCTAAGAAATTAAAACACTACTTCTCTTAGAACTTTTGCATTAAGAAAAATTGTCCTCACCCATTGTCCCAGTTATACATATCTGTAGATAAAAAGTTTTGCCTTGCCATTATTCAGTTTGAAATAGCATTGTCATCTGGGGCTTGTGATCTTTTGTTAGCAGACCAAAACAATTCTCAGTACATTAAAAAAAGCACATTTTTAAAAAGTGTTCATCAAGTTTGTTTCCTTTTTGCTGAAGGGAAGTAAGAAAATGCCTGCTAAATCAGAGTATTATCTTTTTAAAGAATATTTTTTTGTTTGTTTGATTTGCCATGTCTTTGTGCTTAATGTGACTTGTTTGTAAACAAATCTCTTGGCAGACCAAGACTAGAGATCACTGAAATATTTTAAGAAAAAAGGAGACATTCTTGTCTACTATATAGAGCTCTTTTGAAACTTGTATTACATGGTAGATAAGCAAGTGTGAAAAAGCAGAAGTCTGGAATCAGTACAAAAATTAAGTGAAAAATATTGCTGAAAAAGCAGGTTGCTTTTAGAAATAATATTTGACATTCATTTTTGACCATCGCTTTTTTAAAACATGGCTCCATTAGACTATCTTCAACACTTATCACTGTCATCCTTGTGGAGACAAACATATGTATGCAAGGAGTACTTATTTGTCTTTTACACACAGGAAGAAATATAGCCTTTGAAGGAGCCTTTGATAAAAAAGTCTTATCAACTAAAACAACAACAGGAAAAAATCCATAAGAAATCTGTTTCCTGATAATCCCCAGAAAACACATGCCTACTTTGCTTTCCTCACTACATTCTATAGTATTGAAAAATTCCTTAACTTTTTAGTATTTTTATTTTATTTGACTTGATTCACTTGATTATTAAAAAACGTTGTCCAAAATATATGATTTGGATGGTAATATAATCTTAATTTTCATGCACATTTTTAGGTTGCATGGCATGCAAATACTAGGGTCTGAAAATAGGAACTTACGTATGTTACATTTTGCTTAAAATACTGTTAAAGAGCACATGAATATTTTTGGTGAAAGCTACTTTGTTCAGGCAAAAACCTGTAATATGATGACTAACATGATAGATCCACCATGTACATGGTAAATTGGAAATTACCAGGAACTGTGATATTATTGGATCTACTTAACAGCTTGTGAAAAACCTTGGGATGAGCAAAAAAAGCAAAACTTGATATAAGACCAGAGATAAAGCGATTCAGTGAAAACTGGCATGAAATTAGAAGAAAAATCCACCTTTGATAATGACCTTTTACCTTAATGTGAACTTCCATCTGGCTAGGGAGGCCCGTTTATGAAAAAATGAGCAATCCCAGAAGAAAAACAAATTAAATTATAGGAAGCCACTTCTTACCAGTTTGAGCTAGTTCTGTATTTTCTGCTGAAGTGATCAATTTTCTTTTATTCAAGTTATCAAATTATCTCCTGAGAGATTTTCAATTTCTTTGCAGCTGGTGGGTGCTTGGATAAAACAGAGGATAGAATTCAGCTCACATTTTTTGAAGGGCTTTGGTATCTTTCAGGATAAAGAATTCAATGAAAATGTAAGATTATTATGGAAGAAGTGTTGTGAACTCAGAAAGCAATTAAAAAAGACAATGTAGAAATTATTATCAGGTTCATGAACAGAATAATGAAGGCTAATGCATCTTTTACAGGAATTGCAAAATGCAAATGAATAACAATGTTTATTTATAAACTATTATCAGTGTAGGCTGTGATGTGTTTGGAGATATAGCATATTTTAAAATGAAAGACAGAATTGCTGGAGCATGTAAAAGAAAAAAATATACTAAATCCTAGATTCCAAGGTTGTCATTAGGAATTTGTAGGGTTAATGATAGCCAATGAAACAACTAATGTCTGTTTATGCAAAAGCTTTTGGTTGGCTTTAATATTAACATGATGTATTTCTTATATGAGATTGTATTAATTTTAGGAGAATAAAATGGAAATAAAATCACCTGTATTATGTTCTCTGTGCTAATATTATTCTGAATGAGCCGCCAGGAGAGATTTATCTGAGCTTAGCAATGTCATTGTACCTGATATGGTTATAAGAATATTAAATGAAAGCTACACCTGCACTTTGGCAAATCTGTGCATAGAAACTAATTTCTCTTTGAATTTTTTGAAACCCAATTTTACTGAATTGCATTAAAAATCAAAACACTTCTGCACAATATCTTTCTGCTCTATACCTCCAACACAGATGTGTGTGGGGAAGGTAAAAGAATTCATCGTGGAGTGGTGGTAGAAGTAGTTTTTATATATTATTTTCCTTGTGAATTTTAATTTTCTAAAATAACTTACATTAATTGTGTGCTTAGACCCATAGCCCTATGCTAGGATAGCCTTTGGGTATATGAGGTCAAACTAATCTTAAAATGATCTCACTCAAATTGAGCAATTCTATATAGAAAGTTATGCTGGTTTAGGCTGGGGTGGACTTGCTTTTTTTCATATTAGCAGCTTTGGCACTGTGTTTTGGATTTGTGCTGAAAAGAGTGTTGATAGTACAGGGATGTTTTTATTTCTGCTGAGCAGTGCTTACACAGAGTAGGTTGGAGGTTCACAAGTAATTGGTAGGGGACAGTTGGCTCCAACTCACCAGAGGGATATTTCATATCCACAGCATTATGCTCAGCATATAAACTGGGGGGAGAAGGAAAAGAGGTCTATTTGAAGTGATGGCTCATACACGGCTATGCTTCCAGAATGTTCTTAACTCTCTCCCCTGATTGGTTGCTGTTTGTCACATTAATTTAAATATTCCTAATCTCAGTCTGTCATTGTAACCTTTCTTTCAGATCCACCCTCAGATCTTCCCTATATATATTGTTGTACCCACCCTTTTTTTGCCTGTCATGGTTGACTCTACACGGTGTTCACCTTCTGCCATTTGTTATTTTGCCATTAAAGCAGTTTTACTTTTTGGGTCACCCAGTGGTGCCTATCTCACTTATTTGCCACATCAGTCCCAGCCGGCCTGGATCTGAGGTCTCGTAAACTGAAACACAACAGATGGCTTTTGTCATCCCAAGTCACCATCACTCGTTATGGAGCCCTGCTTTCTTGGGGACATCTGGAAACCTGCCTGCCCATGGGAAGTAGTAAATTAAGTAAATATCTTCTTTTGCTTGCATGCATGACTTTTGCTTTACCTATTAAAATGTCATTATCTAAACCCATGAATTTACTCAAGTTTACTCTTCCAGTTCTCTCCCCATCCCACTGCAGAAGAGTGAATGAGCAGCTGTGTGAGGCTTAGTTTCCATCTGAGGTTAAACCATGAGAAAATCAAAACATCTTCTTGGGGAGAGAGCTGTCTGAGGATACTGCTAGTTTGTTTTTGGTTGGTATTGAAAGGTTGTGGAGATAAATGGGGAAAGGTAGTACCTTCCAGTACCTGAATGGAGCCTACAAGAAAGATTGAGAAGAACTATCTACAAGGACATGTGACAGGTCACATGGGAATGTTTTCAAACTGAAATAGAGTAGGTTTAAATTAGATATTAGAAACAAAAATCATTTGAGGGATTGAAAGCACTGGAACAGGCTGCCCAGTAAAGTTATGGCTGACCCATGCCTGGAAGTGTTCAAGACCAGGTTGGATGCTGCTTTGAGTAACCTGGTCTAGGGGGTTGAAACTAGGTGATCTTTGAGGTTACTACCAACCCAGGCAATTCTGTCATTCTGTGTTTTAATGATTCAGTCTCAAACACTATGACTTGGATAGCTGACCTACTGAATAGACAAAAAGACTGGGGAATTTTGAGAACAGAGGGTTATTGTTATAGGGAATTTTTTTGGAATCTATCTTGAACCCATCTCACTCAATATATTCTATTCACCTGTGGTTGTGTCCTCACAAAACTGTGAACCAAACTAGGATGGGGTTGATAACAGCTTTTAAAAGGTCCATGGACAACTTGAAAGACTGGACCAAAAGGAATGCTATTAAATTAAACAAGGATAAATGTAAATTTCTGTGATAAGTATGACCAACCCCTTTTAATGGTACAAATACTAGCCTAAGTATTGCCTAAGTGATGACTGACTGATGAAAAACTGTTGAAAAGGTCCTGTAGATACCAGTGGACAGAAACCTGATCAGAAACATAGGGCAGTAAGTAGATTGAGAAAGGTGCTCATTTTCCTTAATTGTTTTCTTGACACATTAGATCACCTCCAGAGTACTATAACCAGTTTTACAACCATCACTCAGATTATTTGTGTCTTGGAAGAAGTTTAATTTATTTGAAATAAATTTAAACAGGTGACTACAAAATCTCAAAGAATAATGCCTCTTTTGTTTTAATTAAGTAGTTAGCAGCTTTCTAAATGTAATCTGTCTCTCGCTGTTTCTCCTGCTGCCTTACTCCAAGGTACTTGCAGTTAGTCCATGCCTTTTTGATTTATACCTACCACTGTTAATGGAAAATAATAGTCACAAGGACTAGAAGAATGAAATTTCAAATTAAATACTAACAAAGCAAAGGAAAAAAACCGACAAAAAACAACCAAGAAAGTATGCATAGATGAATATCTTAATATAAGATTAATTTCATTGTGGTGAGATATTTAGGTCAGATTTTTATTGACCTTACTTTTCTAGTAATTTTTTGGTGCATAGTAAGGAATCGGAATTTAATAGCAACTCAGGTTTAGATTTGTGCCACCAGCCTATTCCAGTAGGAAATAATTACCCAAATCCAGACAATTCTTCTGAAGTCTGAGGTCAGCTAAAACTGACCAGAGGAAATTATGGGAACCATTGTAGAACTGCTAGAATATGTCAGGAAATGCTCAAGTACATAAAGTAGTTGTGGTATCAAATTTCTATCACACTGATACACATTGCAGTAAAAATGGATAAATTGTTTTAAAAGTTTCACATTTTCAAAAGCTTCTAAGAGTGGTTCTTGAGTATGAATATGAATATGATTATGAAACCAAGATCAAACAAAACATTCAAGCTTGAGATAATATAAGCATGGTAAACTAAAATGCAAAGATGATGGAATAAAAGCTTGATACATTATGTATGAAAAAGCATATTAATGAAGAACAGTGAATGAACTTAGCATATCTTTACAAAGCAGATAAAGCAAACAAAATATCCTTCTAAATCAGTCTTACCAAGAAGTATCAATACTGAAGTTTAGGCCCTTTTTAAATCTGTTTCCTAAACAATGGAGAAAGTCTGTGGACTGTCTCTTTTATAAATTACCTCTCCAAGGTGGGGTCCATGTCTAACTGGAGCCAACACTGTGCTGTTGTGGCAAGGAAGGCTGATGGTATCCTGGCCTGCAACAAGGCAGTTGTCAACAGTGGCAGAGGAAGATGATCCTGCCCCTCTGGTCTAAGATGGTAAAAGAATCATCTGCTCTAAGATGGTAAAAGTATCATTTTATCTGAGCAAAGTTTGAGATAGCTGGGCTGTTCAGCCTGGAGGTGTGAAGATTCAGGGGAAATATTGTCAATGTGCGTGAATATCTGAAGAGGTGCTGCAAAGACGGCAGCACCAGGCTCTTTTCAGCAGTGCCTAGTGACAGGACAGGAGACAATGCCTGAAACACAGGAAGATCCATCTGAATGTCAGAAAGCACACTTTCACTGAAAGGGTGACTGGGCACAAGCACAGGTTGCCCAAAGCAGTTGCGAAATCTACTGCCTTAGAGATATTCAAAAGGCATCTGGACTTTTTCCTGGACAACATTTTCTAGGTGATCATCCTTGTGCAGGGATGGTTGGACAAGATGATCTTCAGCAGCCCTTTCCAACTTCATCCATCCTATGATTCTGTGATAAAAGAAGTGAATTAGTAATAAAAACCAATTGTTTTTCTAAATAATTATAAAGCTTTATAATTTTGGAAAAATTGTATACAAACATTTTTTTCTGCAGATATTTAATATTTTTGCTGTTTACTAATTTATTGATTTATTTATTAGCTTCTTTTACAAGGTTGCTCACTTACAGAAAAAACCTACCTCAAGAAAATACTAAGAAATTTTTCATTGTTTGCTTTTTTTTTTTTTTTTTTTTCCTTTGGAGATGGATATACCTTGGTGCAGAGACACATTATAAAGACCTCTGAACATCTCAGTGGAATTGTGAGTGGCATCATTCATCTTAGTAATGATGTATCATAAATGAGGTGTATATAAACAGGTGTAAATCTTTAGACAAGTTTTGTGAAGACCAGAGTTATCCTTTATATGATACTCAAAATTCAAGACCTTCATAGAAGCTGCAGTGCTAAGTGTAAACAGGCTATTGCCATCTTTGATTACAACAGTCAGATTTCCTCCTCACAGACATATCAATTAATTTCAAATAAGATTTTTTAATTACTTGGGTTTATGCCAATAAGATTAGTTCAGTCTTTTGATTAAAGGTTTAGCATTTATAAATAGCAGGAAAATACATTTTCTGTATTTGTACAGAAAATAACTGAAATATACTGGTACAAATATCAAATTTTTGGTTACTTATCCCCACCAAAAGCTGCTGTAAAAGTCTAGATTCTGTCCTTAAAAATGCTTATAATTTCTTCAGGCTGAGAGCCTGATAGTTGCATGCTTTTCATGGATGAAATATTTACTAATTAATTCCCTCCTGCAATTTTAATTTAAACAGCCTAGTTCCTTATATTGTGCAACACAACACAGTGATTTAGTGCAACAGTACAAGAAGCAGTTCACAAGGAGTGATCCTTGTGCATAAAAAATACATCTTCAAATGTGGCTGTGTCTTGTATGAGTTTAGCATAACACCAACACAATTCAATTAAAAATCACAATGGCTTTATCATTGTGCTTAGATCAAAGTACAAATAGCTGTAGGGAATTCAATTAAAAATTACTGATGGAACATACTGGTAGTATCTGTTGTTAATATAGAGTGGTTTATCTTAGTTTATATTTTGGTCTATAGTCCTCTATTTGTCTTCACAGTAATGGTTCTGAGTGATTAATAACTACTGATAGTATTCGGGCTTGCTTAACAGTGTGAAACTCAGGAGCAGAATGTCTGCAGAGCAGATGTCGTGCAGAAGCACGTGTCTCTATTGTTGCTTCTCCCTTGGTCTTGCAGATACTATGGCTGAAGGTGTTATCTCATAGTTTCTAGTATTTCAGAAATGTTTCATTTGTGATTCATTTTTGATTCCCTGTGAAGCAACATGGAGTGTGTTGACTCAGGCTAGCCTGTGCAGGAAGCCAGTCTTAGAAACACAGAGGAGTTTGGGTTAGGGGAAGTCTATAATTAGCTTGTCCAACTCCCCTGCCATGGGCAGGAACACCTTCCACTAGACAAGATTGCTCAAAGGCCAAGCCAGAGGGAGCTTGAACATTTCCAGTGAGGGGGCATCCAGCTTCTTTGGGTAGTCTGTTTCAGTGTCTCACTATCAGCATAGTAAAAAATGTCTTCCTTATGTTCAATCTAAAAGTATACTTTTAATTTGAAAACTATCTCCCCCTTTCCTGTCACTACAGGCCTTTGTAGAAAGTTTCTCTCTATTTGTACTATAAAGCCTCTTAAAGGGCTTAAATATTGCCATAAGGTCTTAAGCCTTCTCTTCTCCAGCCCAAATAATTCCATCACCTGAAGAAAGTCTGTGAGGGCTTTTTTACAAGGGCCTGTAGTGATATTGCAAGGGTCGTGTCTTCAACCAAAAGAAAGTAGATGTAGATCCAGTAATACTTCTTTTTTAGTAGCATATTACTGGGCTAAGATACCCTTGATATCAAGAGTCTCCTGGATGGCTTATGTCTCGGTGTTCTGCTTTTCCAGCAGATGTCAGAATGACTGAAGTCCCCCAGTGGGATCAGAACCTGTGAGTGTGTTTCTTCCCGATGGAAGAATGCCATACTCCTGTCTATCACACAGCCTGCAGTAAACATCAAGATTTCCTTTGTTAGCTTGGCCTTCAAATTTTTACCCATAACTCTCAACCCCTCCTTTGCTGCTTTTCAAAGGAAGCTTTGTGTATTCAGTCCATTGGTTACATACAAGGCAGCCTCTTTACCTCTCCTTTCTTGCTTGTTCTCTCTGAATGATATATAGCAATTTTTGTTACCCATGTGTCTTGGTTTGAGCTCAGCACTATGCAGCAACTCACACTCTGACCCCAGTGGAATGCAGACAAGAATCAGAAGACTTGTAGTTTGAGATACAAACAGTTTAATAATTGAAAAAAGTGAAATATAATAATAACAATGATGATGATGATGATGATAAACAAGTGATACACAATACAGCTCCTTGCTACCTGCTGACTGATGCCAGACCCCCACAGTGCACCATGACTAAACCTTGTTTCAGGTAACTCCCTCAGTTTAGATACTGGGCATGATATTTTGTAGAGTTTGAGTCACCCACCTTGACCATACTCCCTACTGGCAGAGCACAAGACACTGAAAAAAATCTCTGACTAAAGGTAAGCAATGCTTAGCAACAGCCAAAACATTGGTGTGTTATCAATAGTATGCCTATAGTAAATCCACAACACAACATTGTATCAGCTACTGAAAACAACTAACTCTGACGCATTTGAAATTAGGACACCATGCTACATGCAGTGGTATAGAGACACTTTGGTAGGGCTATTGACTGTCAGTTATTAATTAGAGAAATACACCATGTTTGAGCTCCTGGCAACATCCTGAGCCACCAAGTCATTGGACACTCAGTCTCCCTCTCAAGCAGGACAAGGGGTGAAAATAAAATGGACAAGATCATGGGTCATGGCACAGACAGAGAAATCACCCATTACTGTCACAGGCAAAACAGACTTGACTTTGGGAAAACTAATTTAATTTGTTGCCAAATAACATGAGACTAAGATTGTGAGAAATAAAATCAAAACTAAATCTACCTTCACCTTCTCCCTCCTTTTTCAGAGAGTATTCCCAGAGTATTTCCAAACTCTGCTTAAGTCATGACTCTTCTTTGTTTTCCCAAACATAAGCAGTTCAACAGTCCATCTCCACTGCTTCTTCTTCCTCACACTTTTCTCCTGCTGTAGTGTTGTATTCAACAGAGTACAGTCCTTCACAAATAACATCTCAGAGTGCAGTTCTTCAGGAACAGTGTGGGTCCACCGTGGACCAAAGTTTCTGCCAGAAAACCTGCTTCTGTGTGGGTTTCTCCATGGACTACAGTTCCTGCCGGGAGCCTGCTTCAGCTTGAGCTCAGGCTGCAGCTTCCAGGGCACCTATACTTGCTCTAGCATGGAGTCCTCCTCAGACTGCAGGATGGATGTTTGCTGCACCATGCACCTACACAGATTGCAACAGAACCTCTGTTCTGAGGCATTGAGTCTCTCTTGGGATCCAGCTGGAACTGGCTCTCCAACATGTACACAGCTCCTGGTGTCTTCTTATAGAAGCCCTTCTCATTAAAACCTTGCCATGAAAACGCAATACAGATCTACATGACAGGACTTCCCCTTGATACCTTGAGAGGCTACCTAGAACAGAAGCTAGGTAGCGTTAAAGGAATAAAGTTGGGATTTATTAAAAGGCCTTCAAAGGATACACCTTGGGCAGTACAAGAGCCCAGCCAAAGCTGCACCCAAGATGGACAACAGGTCACATGTTTTCACACTTTTATGTTTTGGTCCATTTACATATCAGAATAAATTGTCCAGTTACAGCTTCAAGTTATGAAGTCACATCCTCCCATGTTCCTCTCCTCAATTTTCCTGTTTATACTTCTTGGGCCTGGAGCTGCAATGGTGTCCTTGGTTCTTGGGCTGGAAAAGGACTGTTTTATATAACTACGCTGTGAAGAGAACTTGCTAACACTTTATATGAAGTTCAGTTTTATGCTAATGCAGTACAGAATCTGGAAAATAGGAAAGCTGAAACTTAAGGCATCATCCTCTTAATATCTAGTACATCAGCAGCCCCTGTCTCTTGTCTATAACTCAAAATTCCACCCTTTTCTCCCAGTAAGTCTAGTTTAATGCTTTGCTTATAGGTATCTTTAGATACTTTTGGCTCTGTATATACTTACAAACTAGATACCCTCAAGGAAAGGACTCAAGCCATAAACTACATCCTCAGAAACATCCCCCAAGAATCCTTTTGAAAGATTTTATCTGCAGGAAAGGATCTTAGGAACAGAATTTTACCATGCTAACTCTCAGAGTCAGCAGGGATTATGCAGCTGAACAAGCATTGGCTCTGTTTTACTGGCTGTGCTGGCGCTTTGGGTGTTTCCCAATGTATTGGTGAGGGATGAATATCAGGGTGGAGGCTTGCGACCTGGATTTCTCTATCCCACACTTTTCTGGTCTCTTTTCAGACCACTTCTAGTCAATTATCTTTTTTTTTTTTTTTTTTTTCTTTTTCAGTTGTTCTATGTGTTTGCAAGAGTTCTGAGATCATGAACTTTTGGAAACTTTTCTGTGCTTTATATGAAGTGTTGTGATCAAAGTCTCTATGGCAGACATCCCTGGGGCTCATCTGCTTTGTGTCAGAAGCCCTGTGTTGGTTTCCTCCTTCTATTTGTGGCTAAATTTTAAAAGGAAGTTTCAGACATTTGTGGAAGTGACTCAAAGTCATTCTTCGTTGCCAATTTAGTTACAGCTCACTTGGCGTTTTGAACTGCTTTAGCAACTGACTGCTATTCTTTTGGAATGAACTAGAAAAGTATAAGCAGCAGGTAAAATATATTAAAAGCTGCATTCACATGGATCTTCTCACTGTTAAAATGATCATAATTTTCCAAACTCACTTGAGATGTACACAGTATGTATTCTTTCTATCATCTCTTTGATATATTTTATAAAGTGCTCTTAATTATAGTTTTCTTCAAAATATCAGTTTTCCTATTATGTAGATAAAATACACGTTCAGAATGCGGTTTCCCTCATTGTGTGATTCTCTCATTATCAGTCTCCATAGCATTGGAATGGAATGACCTAAAACAGAGCTTGAAAGACTCTGAGGTCCTTCACCTGGCCTGCTATTCAGGATCTGCCCTGAGCAGACTCATAGTTGGGTGAGTTTCCCTACTCCTCTCATCTCTTTTCATCATTCACCCTCACTTCCAGAGACACATTATCCCGATAATTCTACAAATAAGCCCCCCAAAAAACAAACAAAA
Source organism: Parus major (assembly GCF_001522545.3). NCBI lineage: Eukaryota > Metazoa > Chordata > Aves > Passeriformes > Paridae > Parus > Parus major. Next base: position 29,890,108 of record NC_031799.1, on the reverse strand, counting down.
AGCCCCCAAACAGATAAAGCAGGTCCTCAGTATTTACTCAGATATGCAGTATTTGTGTGTTCATGTGAAAACAATGTCTGTGTGTGTATATATATATGGGCAGAAATATGTTTATATGTGTGTGTGCACATCAGCTTCTACAAAATGTTAAAATTTATGCATTATTAATGATAAGTCTATGTATTATAATCCTGTGTTCAGAAAATGAATGTTGTTCATAGATTTTTTAAAAAAATCTTTACATTAAATGCAAACTTGAAATAGCAGTCAAAAATTAGTTTCTTTTGCCATATTCCATTATTAACTGAGAATGGGAGCAGAAACTGCCATAAATAAGGAGAGAGTTCACTACATAAAGGTGTGGCAAGAATCTGATCAAACAGGAGAGTATCAGAATAGCATATGCAGATGTGGCACACATCATTTGCTTTTGAAAAACAAGTTCTGCATCACAAACACGGCAACCAACTTTTCTGCCAGACTGATCATCATTTCATTTAGTCCCTAAGATGGAATAAGTGATAACAGTATTCCAATTAGCTGCTCTGGGAGGTTTTAAAATTCTCTTAAGAAAATGATATTTTCTTAAAGCTCATTCTATTTCCTTTCCCTATAGACTTTTCTACACAAATTGTTCTTTGCATTTTCCAGAGTTCTGAGATCATGAACTTTTGGAAACCTTTCTGTGCTTTATATGAAGTGTTGTGATCAAACTCTATGTAGCAGAATTATCCCTGGGGTTCAACAGCTTTATGTGGGTTCCCTCCTTCTATCAATTGTTGTTGAATATTGTTATCAAGACAGGATACAGTGTGGTTTCTAGCAGTACAAGCTGTCTTTCCTCTTAACTGGGGCATCTTAAAAGAGGTTGTTTCAAAGTTGTTTTGGTCCAGGCTCACATGCTGAAGAGGCCAACAGCTTGTCAGGGCACACCAAAAGAAATTCTGTACTGAAAAACAGTAATAACACTCATATTTTAAGAGATGATAGTGATGGGAACTGTGGAAGTCAGTGGATTTATTTACTACATGCCTTTATATTTTAGCTTATTTTCTCTCTATTTAGTTGCAGTGACAGGAAAGTGATTTGCTTCTTTTTTGTGACCTCCCCAAAAAAATGACTGAACTAGATCAAGGCATTGATACCTTACCACATACCACATTTAATTCTTTATATATATATATATATATATATATAAGACTAATAATAACACTACATATAAATGTATAATCCTTCTATATATATTCTTCTATTCTTTCTGAAAATTTTCAGACATCCTTTGTAGAAATCCTGCCCTTAAAGTGTTGATCTTTCTTTCTTTTATAATATATTTTAAAAACACTGTCCTAGAAAAATTACTTATAAGGGACAGACTATGTTTTAAGCAACATATCAGACTATCAATAATTTAAAAAAATGTTTTAATTAATTAGCTGCTAAAAAAAAATCAAGGCTGAAAGACACATAAGAATTCTCATTTTTTGCTTGAAATATTTGATTCATGACATAAGAAAGAAACAAAATAATTAAAAAAACCATGAATATTAATGTGGGTATTTCAGTGGATTGTACCTGTCATGATTTGACACTGGCCAAATGTCAAGCACTTGCATATGTTTGTTTCACTACTTGCACAAAATGTTATTGTGGGTTACTCTCACCAAAAAGCAGTATTGGTCAGGTCCTGTTGACATATGGGGATAAAAATAATCATGGTGCTGCTTTTTTTTCTAGTTTGCTATTTTTTTTGTGTGTGTTTTGTTTAATTTTATTTTGCTTTTTAAGAATTTATTATTTATTTCATAACTATGGTTTGATTAAGTTTCTTCTAAAAGTAATTAAGACAAATTTTAGAATCTGTAAAGATCCTCTGGATAAAGACTGTGTGAATTTTAAGAAATCTGGAGAGCCAAGAGATGATCAGAGCTCAATAAATTGTAATTAGTAATTAGGTATCATAAAGATACTGTACATTCATTTACAGATATTCCTGCTTCTGCTGCATCTATCTTTAGACTAAGTAGATTTAATACAATGTGCGAGAAGTACCCTACTGGATCAGATCAAAGATCTGTGCCCTAGAATTATGTCTATAATAAATAACTTTGAGAAAGGGAAAGAAAAAGGTAGTGTGAGTTTTTACTCAGAACATTTTCTCTCTTTCTAGTTACTTGTGGCTTTCACAGTGAAGACTATTGTTTTATGTGATAGCCCTCACTGTATTTTAACTCCTGTTTGTTGGATTTTTTTAAAATATGTAATCTCTCAGTATTATAACAGTCTGTAGATACATAGTTTGAATGAATACACTAGAAATAAGAACATTGTATAGAAACAGATATGGATAAAATTTTCTCAATGCTCTTACACACATTGCATTTTCACTAGGGTGATCTGCTTGGGACTTGGAAGATTTCTAACATTTTTGAAGTGACTGCCCTCCTATTTTAGTCCTCTTGTGCCCTTAGTGGTCATGAGCTCCATGGCAGATACTTACATAAATGGATGTATATGACGATTTTGTGTCTTCTAGCCAAGCTTTCCACTGCCTGCTTCAAGCTGTGCTTGGAAACAGCTCTGCCAGTAGATGTCTGAGGGGAGCAAATAGCTCTCAGTGAAGGGAAGAGTAAACTTTGATGGTAAAGAGTTTACTTTGATGGTAACGCTTCAGAGCTTTGTAGCTAATGCAGCAATGGACATTTCCCCACACTTCAACACTAACATATCCCACCACTCTCTAGATGTCTCTTGCATTGAGGTGGACTTCCTGGCTCCAAGAAAGATCCTGAGGGCACTAGGCTTTAAAGTTTAGGCATTCCCATTGCTAAAATTTTGAGGAAGTAAAAATCTTTATTAGCTCAGTGATCACAGTAGTGGAGCAAATGATGAAATGAATCACTTCTTCCTAGTCAAATTGAACCCCCAAAAACCCAAACAAAAAGCAACTACCCCACATACACCCTCAAAGCCCCCTCAACCAACCATCAAAACCCTCTTTTAGATAAGAAGCAGAGGATTTCTCAAATTAAATGTGAGTCTCTAAGACTGGGCATTTATGAGCTTGCATGCAAATTGGGCAATCTCAGATTTGATCTCTTCCCATGACAGCTTCAGCTGGCTTTGTGGAGACTGAGGAGGTGACCTTTTTTGCTCTCTGCAGTTTACTGAGGAGGGGAAGTGGAGAGGGAAGTGCTGATGACTCCTCCCTGACATCCTGTGATAGGATGCCTGGGAAGGATTCACAGAGGCATCAGGGGAGGTTTAGATCCGACAATTAGGAAACATTTCTTTGCCAAGAGAATTGCAAACACAGGAGCAGGCTTCTGAGAGAGGTGGTTGATACCCTGTGCTTGTCACTGATAACAGATAGTTAGACAATGCCTTTAAACACTCCAAATTTTGCTCAACCTGAAGTTGTCAGGCTGTTGAATTAAATAATGTTTGAAGGTTCCTTCCACATAAATTTAACTCTTCTAATCTAATCTAATCTCATTCAGTTCTTCTAACTAGAAGTTCCCAAAGAACCTTTCTAGACAAATGTGATTCAGTGGATACCATGAGCCAATATAAACCTGCTCTCTAAACCAATACTTTGAAAATCACATCTGATACAGTATTCAAAGCTTGCTATGGTACAGACTAATTTCCTCTAGAAAATGTGATCTTCATCCTCACTAAATAAATCATTTCAGGAAAGCAGAGTCAATTTGACTCATATTGAGTACATCACATGGAAAGACTAATGACCCTAACCAAGTTTATATTTGAATACAGAGGTAATTTAGGCAAGTACAGCAGAGTAGGGAGAAGGCACTAACCCAGGCAGCAGTTCCCAGTGCAGCCGTACTCTGTTCTCTCCCTGTCCTCAGGTATCTAGATGGTGAGATTTTAAACACCCCAAAGTCACTCTAACCTATGCTGTCTGCTCTCAAAGTTTGGAGCTGAAAGAAGCAAAGATGACTTGGAGCTGCTTTTTATGCAATTCCCTTAAGCTGAACTAACCTCATACCTCTTGTGATCTGTGGTGGCAGCAATAACAGCAATCATAGCAGTTTTTTTCCCCTCATGCTTAAGTGCAGCTCAAGAGGAATGAAATATGTCAGGTGCACTCTTGCAGGCTTGAAACTGAGGGTTTGCTACTGAAGAATAAATAGTATTATAACATATTACAAAATACTGAAAATGTCATGGCTACCAAGACAGTGGCATGATAGTGTAGGCAAGTTTTGGATTAGGGAAGAGAAATTGCAGTACATTTTTATTGCTTCCTTAATTCTAGTTAATGGATTTTAAATAGTTATCCCATGTAGAAATCTTGCTTGAATCAGCTGATCAACTCAGTTGATACACAAATGATATTTCCTGCATTTTCCTACAAAGCCCAAAATATTGTCTTATCCAGGAATAGAAATTTTTGCTATTTTAATTTGTTGTTGTTGTGGCTTTTGTTTTGTTTTGGGTTTTTAATGAAGAAAACCCTCAAAGCTATACCTTTATTACTCACACAAAAATATAATTTGCTCTTATTCTGGTTTGTTGTGACCTGCCTTGGATACACAACAATACTCTTTCAGTGATTCCCTATAAAGAACTACTGTTTTAATCACATAATTGCAGCTCTTAACATTTTATCTTTCATTGTCTTTTTATTTTTTTTTTCTTTTCTGAAAGAAAAATCACAGTTATAGCGAAACAAAATCATTATTAAAACTTGTCAGGTGCTTTTGCTTTTATATCGCAAGATACTAAACTGTTTTCAAAGAAATAAAGAGAATATATCAATGTTTTGACCATTATCAAGGATTTAATCTGTATTATACTTTTACAAGATTGTAGGGCATTTCATGGTACAGTTTTTCTGATGCAGCAGTAGATTGCATGCTTGCAACATTGTTTGGAAGTAGCTGTCATGATTTTAGTGGAATGATGAAGGTGCTGAATTTTATTTACCCTCAAAGCGGGAAGGAAGAATACATTTCACGGTTCTAGAAATTATTTCACTTCTTGTGTTTCTTTGTGTGACATAATGCACACAGGAAAGGATTATTTTTTAATTTTCATCCAAGCCAGCTTTCTTAGTTGAAAGTGTTTTGCTTACAGAATTTCTGGAATCCATATATCATATAGACATAACCCTTTAAAATAATTTAAAGTATTTTAAAATATTTAATTTATTTATTTAAAATATTTTAAACTTCCAATTTAAAGAAATAATGAACTATGATTATGCAGTATTATTGTACTGAATGTTAGCTATTGCAGTTAGGTGATAATGGATTGATTTCAGTGAGAATATTAACTTTTATCATGCTAACTTTTTTTACTAGTCTTAGAAAATATACCTCTAAAGGAAAATTTGAAATCCTGAATATTTACTTTCCTTGGCAACATGTATTTTGATGTTTTGTGTCATATGACTGTTAGCATGTGGATTTTTAAAATTACTTTAACTAAAGCTTCACATTCTCATTTGATTCAATAAAATATGACAAGTTGACACTGATCAAATATTCAGTGGGAGAGACAGAAAACAGCTAACATGTTTCCACAGAAAAGTCACCTACACTTTCTTTCCAAAGGATAGTGCAGTTGTAAGACTATGTTACTGAAATGCCTACAAGCCAATTTAATTAGTCAGCTAAATGAAACTGTCAGAAATTTAAGAAACATGTTTTTAGTAAATTATAGCCTTAGGTACTTCTTAATTTGCTCTGTAACTTCAACTGAAAAACCTACTATTTGTTCAGCATGGATGAAGGTTGCTTCACATTTTCTTTTATCTCCTTGCTGTCTGGCCATTTCACAGATGTTTGAATTTAATAAGAAGGAAAGTGTCTGAAGAGATTCAGCGAAAAAGGGAGAAAAAATGACATTTAGGAATTTCATAATAATTCAGTTCTTGCCAGCAACAAAGTGAAGATCATGTTTTTGTTTCAAATACTTGATTATGGAAATGAATGCTACAGACAAAATTAATAGGTGTATAATTATGGTAATTATAGCCATGGTAACTAAATTTCCTCATGCATTAGAAACTAAAGGCTTATGATACAGTACTTTAGGTCAGGCACAGTATCATTGACTCACAGCATATCTCCTCACAATAACCCTTTTATGAAGTATGTTTAAGTGGTCTATTAAAACACAAAAATATTTCATAATTAAAAAATAACACCTGAAAAGAAAGAAAGAAAAAGGAAGTAAAAAAGTGTTACGCAGAAATGCTGAAGTTCTAGAATTACTGCAACGTTAATTTAAATTGTGTAGTTAGTTACTTGAAACCTATATCCCCTTCTCCACTTATTTTGAAGCTGTATGTTGGAAGACACATCCAAACACTGGGCAAAACTTTTGCATTGTCAATGTATTTTTGTATGTTTAATGTAAAAGTATTGAGTCACCACAGTGTGGAAACCATGTTACCTGAAATAGTCATGTATTTTTAATGTATATTTTACCTGAAAGTTAAAAGTGATCCAGGAATAGAATTATTCAGCCATTATTCCAAAGGTACTATAGAGTTTGCCTGTGCTGCCTTAAGAAAAATGTTTGAAAATACTCATGCTTTCTCACATCTATGTTCTACAAGAGTTAAAAAGAGATAGAACACCGATATTTAGTAATGCATATGCTGAGAGTTTTGAAATGCACCATTTGTGTTATTGCCAGAATACTCCATTATGTCAATTCAATGGAAAAAAAAAATAATTAATTTCTTAAGAAATTTGGTTCTACCTCAGAGCCATTAGGACTGAAGCAATGTCAGTCACAAAATGAGACTTCTCATTAAATGATCTGAGTAAATACAGACTTAATAGTATCACTCCGAAGGCACGATCTGCTCAACCACACTTTATATCACACAGTTCAGCTGGCTTTGGCTTGGAATTTTCTCCTGCCATTGGAGCCTGAGTACGGGGACAGCTAAAGGTTGGAAAATTAAATACTGCCTTCACTGTATTTAGTCTTTGAAATCTGCCACAACAGTATTATCTGAGCAGTCCTTGTAAATTCCAGTCTCTTTCTGTGACATGTAAACAGTTTGGCAAATTCAGAAATACTGACTCCTCATTTTTGTTCAAGAACTTAGACATTTATGAAAAGAAAAAATATATATAATTTTGGTTCCCATGCAACCACATTGCCTTCAGAAGATTACTACGCAACCCATACATACATCCAAGAATTCTCCCAATAAAAAAATTGCAGTTTGTTTGTCTGGAAAGTAACACAGGTCCATTCTCTAATTTGTTTTCTTGGGTGCCAACAATCCTGCTTTACTGAGTGACAGCTTTGAATGATGTCTCTATGCCAAATTAGATGAATTCTCTACATAAAGAAGTTGACATGCAGATAAAAAAGTAGCTGTTGCTTCTCATTCTAAATGATTTCTAGGTTAAGCCTCTTCTAAAGGAGTCAGTCTCTGGTATGTCTACATTACCAAGGAACACAATGCAAATTAGGGTAAACCTGTAGACCAAATCAGACTGATGCTGAGAATTTGACACCTATAATGTGTCTTCATGAATTTACTTCTGACTGATTCTAGATTGCTTCCATGCTCTGAATTTTCATAAGCAGATGCAGCATAGCTTCTGATTTTCCTTAATACTGATTCAATCCAGTTTGCCAGCTACAATCTCCCTACATGATGTATTCCAAAGAGGGGTAATGGAGATAATTCAGCTCGAAACCTGCTCATAAACAGAACAGAATCCAGGTGCTCTGTTTACATGTTAGATAATACAATAAAAATCATACAAACGAAACAGGCAAGTGCCTGTTACAAAACTCAGATCAAACACAATAAACTACTTGGAGAAATAATACATATCTTTATAATATGTTAAGGTATGTTTCTTTAGACAGTATGATACAGTTTCTCTATCTTCTGGAAATCAGAATGTGAAAATCTGTCAGTATTTGCATATCAGATGTTTTGTACTATCTTCAGGTAGATTTAGGCAACATGCGTCAGTTCATTGCAAAAGGTTCCCTTGAAAAATGTAGCTTCAGGGATTCTATATGTCCAAGTAATTTTAGTGATATTTCATTCTACAGTGTAATAACATTTTCCAGAAAATAACATCATTCTGAACTGTCTCCTTCAAATGAAATAACCTGTCATTTACTTTTCCAATGGGAAAATTTTGGAAAAATAGTCTCTTATTTATATCTGACTAGTAGCATTACACTCATCACCAAAACAACAAAGCCCTTGTGAGAAACAAGAGTTAAGTAGATAATTGACTTAACTCTCTCTTTCAGCAAACACCTTGACCATGAGCAAATTTTAAGGGAAAAAAAAGAATTTCTGTGAATAATTTTAGATAAGTGTAGACTGTAAGCCATTTATTGGACAACCATTTTTTATAAGATTCATTCTTACTAAGTCCTTCTGATATGCTACATGAATTATATGGAGCTGTTTTCTTTCACAGATGTATGGACATAATTTTAAGGTTAAATATTCTGGAGCAGTGCTCACTTTTCTTAAATCAAAACCTTTTTGATTTAGAATTTGTAGGATCTATATAAAACATTTTGCACCTATGAACACTGTTGTCAGTGATTTTATTGTTATTAAAATATGAATGAAAAATAAGTATAAAAGACCTTTTTCTGTCAGAAAGTTTTCAAAATTTTCCTCCTTATGTATTCTTTTTGTAATGCTGAGGTACTTTGTAATTTTTACTTACCAATTTTCGTTTCAACTGTTCTTTGCAAAGAAAGATTGTTAATATTTTCCCTACTTTTCAAATGGAAAATTTAATTATTGAAAGATTTGGCAATAGCCAGGATAAGCAGTGTTTCATCCAAAAGCCTGTATTTGAAACACCCATCTGGGAACATCAAGTTGGGATTTTACTTTTTAAGTTTAGGTACAGTTATTCTCTGAGCTTTACAGAGAGACAGACTAGATTGTGTTTTATGCCAAAGATCTATGGAAGAGAAATCTAAGCAGCAGATGATATCACTGTTGCGTTATGGAACTCTTTCAAAATCTCCAAGTGACTCTGTCATCAGTTTATGTCAAGTGGTGGAATTATTTTGTTTCTTTTTTTTTTTTTTCTCTGAAGGACTGTGTCCTGGGGTGACAAATTGATACACTAAAGTCTACAAATGTATGAGTTACTTTAAAATAATGGTGCTGAACCTGAGACTACTTGATACAGGTGATTAATACTTACAGAAGGCAGAATTTAATACTACAGATTTCTTAAGCAGAATGCTGGTGATTATACACTTCCTAGTTTAGACATCCTATGATATCTTTTTCAGCTTCAGAAGGCTCCTTACCCCAAACATCAGGAAGTCTTTGTTAGTAAATTAAATTTTACTCCTAATGGACAAGTTTCCTAAAAGAATTGCTGTGCAGTCTCTTATCAGAATTACTCTGAGATACATTTTACATAACAGAACCTAAGGTAGGCTGTGCCCTTAAAGTCCCCTTTCACTCATACCGTTTCTCTCCATTGAAAGTCTGAGAGGGAGGTTGAATGATAAGCTCAGTCCACTCAAAATCTGTATGTTTAGTGTCATTGTTCAGGAGGACTGCCTATCTATATGATTTCCTTTTGGAGATCAGGTAAAATGATGACATGCAGTGACATATATGTTCTTTTGCCAAAATATAAATAGTAGACAGAGCATAGATACCTAAATGAAAAGACCAGATGTATATTTCCTTCCTTACTCCTGGCAGCCTTAATAGAGGCTTATTAGTATTTTCTGGAAGAACCAGTTAGACCTGCTGGCTGCAGACTCCATCAGTCTCTCTATTACACATCTCTCTGTGGGGCTGAACTCTCCATAGTTCAGTGCTTATGAAATACAGGTTCTTTGTTCAGTGTTGATGTGAATGAGTCTCCGTGTCTTTTTTAAACTAGTTTTAAATGTTATCATACCTGACAGGTTTCTTTAATACCATCTTTCATATCCATAATAAAAATTACATTGCAAGCACATAAAAGGTTCTCCAACACCTGCAATATTCACCTTCTGTGGTAATTATGCATATTAAAATTATCTTTATAAATTACTCCCAAAAGTAGAAAGAGCTGGAAGAATGTGAACAATTCCCAGAGGATACTCATTCTGTCTTCTCCTTTTTCTACCTTTTTTTTCCCTACTGCCCATGACTTGCCTACAGTTTCTAAGTAGAATCTTTTGAGAGTGAACTAAAATTTTCTGCAAACTAAATAGGCAGATCCATTGTTTCTGGTTTGATGTTTAGAATGGAAGCTCTTTAAGGAATCTTTTTGGTAATGCACGTGTAATGCTTAGTTTCACAAGGTACTTGTGTATGACTGGAAATTTTGGCTCTGCAATAATACAAATTGTGAATAATAACAAGATTTGGACAATGGACACCGAAGGAGACATTGTCAACAAAGTGACTGGAACAAAGAAGTTCCCAGGGGAGAATCAGGAACTTTATTTCTTAAAGAAAACTTAATCTGGACTTATTTTTCTCTCTATTATAACACATCTTATTTTGGCAGTCTGTACTAAAAAGTGGGATGTGATAGCATAGAATAGTCTGGGAGAATAGTCATATTTGTGTTGTTCACACCATTTCTGATTAAAATAGCTTCTCCCAGTCATTTGTAAAATCAACCTGTTTCCTATGCAAAGTTGCACTTTATAAGTTTTGACCCTGAAGCTATTTGCCTAAAACTTAATCATCACTAGACAGAAAAGATAACTTTTAAAGGACTATGGCCTCTTAGTCAGTACATTTCTTCGTTGGCTTTCTAAAACCCCACCCAATCTCTTCAATTTCAACTATATCTCTTTTTCCCCGCCCATTTTATGGTTTAAACTTGGACACCACTGCTGGAATATCCATGGACTCCTACAAAAGCAAACTTATTTGAGGGGGAAACCACTACTTTGTATTATGTAGACCTAAAGTACAAAAAGATGTATGATTTGCTCTCAGATTTGAAAGAGGTCTGTAGTGCAGAGATGCAGAGATATGAAGATATCTCTCCTATGCTTTAACCAATTGTTAAATTTTATACTGTATAAGATTTATTTCTTTATAAACCTCCAGCTGATATATACTGTGATGAGACTCCTGTGATCCTCAAGTTGGAGCTGACCTTCCTATTTTTTCCTTTTTGAAGCAAATACATCAGAGAAAAAGCTTCTGTTGCTAAATCTCTGCTTTATTTGAACGATTTCATACTAAATAAAAATAGAATGATTTGGAAGTACAGTGAGTCTTTATGTGCTGCCTTAAACTAATCTGCACAGAGGGTTTAAAGAAAAGTTCCACGTTACCTGTCTGCTCTGTCCTTGACAGGCTTGTCCTTGCCTCTCCTTTTGCGATGCAGTTTGGCATGTTTTGGTGGTTGATAACTACCCCATCTACTCTGTGTCCCCAGGAAACTTTTTTTATCTCACACCTCTTGCTGTCTTCTGAAGTGCCCTACACCTCTATGAGCCATCTGAATGCTGTTCTTTCTAGAGCTGTTGTTTCTGTTCTTGATCAGTTAGTTAGAGCAAAGCGATTTCTCTCCATCCCAAAATGCCAGATAGTTCTTTGTGTCCATCCAGGGTAAGTCAAACTTGCTCTTCCTGACCACCTTCCTTTTAATAGAATAAATGTATCACAGTGATTACACAGTAAACCTTGAGCAAACAAGCATCTCCACAACTTTGTCATACATGCTAAGGTATTTGTACTCCTGACTATCAATGAATTGCCACCAAATCTAGACCAAGCATAAAAATTGAATTGATCTCTTTTTCCTGAATGGCATTAGGTCTGGAACATGTCTGTAGATGGACAAAATCCTTTATATGTCACTCTTTTTTAGGTTATTAGGATCTAATGGACATTTATTTTCATTACTAATGCTCAGAAAATTAATCAAGTCCAACGGCTTCAATTCAAGGCAGTGTAATGTACTGCTTTCTAAACTCTTTTCTCACCTGGTCCAACCTGTAAAATAACATTGACATAAACATCTTCTCAATTAAAAGATTAAACAGTTCCAATTGCTTAATATCCCCTAATGGAACTGTGAAAACAGATATAAAAATAGCTGCAGTTATTTTTGTTCTCTGAAATTAAGTCCACAAAAATATTGGTTTAATTTTTTGCAAAATTTCTGGTTATCAGAAAACATTTTCAGGTACAGGATGATTTGAGACTTCTGTAATGGCAGAGTTCTCTTGAAAGACTGTATATTTTCTTCAATTTGTGAGAGACTGCATTGAAGCTATTGTTGGCAAGCCTATTAATGTACCATTTCAGGTGAGAACACAGTTCTGTCTCATAACATGCTCTGTGCTGATGTATAATGACTAAGACATAGATTTTGTCTTGAACAGATATGCTTAAGATGTTCGTTGAAGAGAAAAGTCTGAAATCATGGAAGATCTCTATTTCTAAAACATAATTCTGTGTGTAAGACCTACTTTGATATTATTAGAATAATGTCAAACTAATTGTCCTCCTATAGATGGCTTGTTTTTACAGAAATGTAATTTCACTGATTTCAACAAATACATATCCAATCTGTATCGTGGTAAGCAAGAAGAAACTCTGACTCATGGTTTATTTTACCTACTTGCCAGCTGAGTACAGAGTGTTCGTGTTGACAGGCACCTAAATAGTTACTAAAGGACTACAGGGTGAATTATATAATAGTTTTTCTAAATGTAAGCCAAATATCTCTGGATAGAAAAAGTGGCATTAAGCAAACATAAGGACAGTTCTGGATTCAAGACAAAGAATTTAATTTGATGTAGCAAATTAAAGTTTAACAGTGAATATTGTCTGTGTCAAGAGGCAAGAAAGAATTGCAATTAAGAATTCACCCCATTATTAACCTCTAGCTATTTTTGGCATAATTTAAACAAATTATTAAGATTCTTAATTGGAAAGAAGAGAACTGCACTAATTTCATTCTCTTCTTTTGTTACTTTGTGTGGCAGAAAAGAAATCAACTATCAGCCAATAGAACAACATTGTTACTGGGAGGATCTAAAAATTTAGATCTAAAAAACTTAGAATCTAAGTCACATGTATTGATTAATCCGTTTTCATTTAAACTATAAATATCTTTCATATGAGAAACTAAGACAACATAAATTTTGATAATTTTTTCTTGAAAGAAAAAGTAAGTGAAAAAAATTGCATCTGTAAGCTATGACTATAAAACAGATTGAAAACCAGTCTTTAGCTACCTTTCAGACAAACTTTGGGCAAAATTCAAAAGATGAACATTTTTGAGACTATGTTGATTTTGAAAAAAACAAAAACCCACAAAGACCAAAAGTGTTTTAATTAAAAGAACTTCTGAAAAATAAAGAAGAAACAATCTGTTTTTGCTGTACATGATGATTGTAAAGAGACTGGTAGCTCACTGAAAAATCATGTGGCATGGTACCATTTCTGTGGCAGCACCCTTGCCTTCTGATGACTGGTTAATATAATGTTAGGTACATTTTATGAGCTTAAAATATAAGTTACTCAGCTCACACAGTCCAGGTTTTGTCTTTTGTACAGACTTTTTGGTTCTCCATACAGTGTTAATTTCTGAAACTCAATTTCTCTTTTAGTAGGTACTGATATGCATGATGATAAAATCTTCTAGTTGCTTGAATACTTATTCATAAAATTTGAGAGTATGATAGCTTTGTGTCTTGTCTGTGCAGCTAGTCAAGCTACTATCTTTTCTGGGGAAACCTTCCCAAGTTCAGTGGAAAGCCCCCTCATCTCCTTCTCATTCCATCCTTATGCTTAACAAATAACAGAGCATCTTGCAAAGCAGAAATCTGACAGCTGAAGCACTGACATATTTTTAGGTGTGTGCTTGGAATCAACTTTTGATGCCTCATTTATTGTAGTCCTTTTCTTGTGTTAGTTTTTTGTTTTGTTTTGTTTTGTTTTTTAATACTTGCTGTGCAGTTTCTATATCTTTTACCTTGTTATACTTTCCTTCTGTCTCATATTGCCAGCTCCTTTTTTTGATACTTTTAGGAGAAAGGCAAGCATGGAAATCAGTGTCTCCCATTAAAGGGAGGCCATTGAAGCAAATCATTAGTAGGATAACAGTAAGTTGCCACAGCATCTTTAAATTTGAATCATTAGTGTCCAGTGCATGCTGTTTCCTCTCTTCTTTACCAGCTACACACTCACCATGCCAGGCTTTATGTTTGAGAGCACACTGCTTATTCTGTGGAACAATATTCACCCTGTAGCTTGGTGTAAACCAACTTGAGCTTTATCATTTTTACAAAAGTTATCAATGATGAACAGAGAAGGGGTCACTGCTTTTGGTCTTGAGGAATGCTGAAACCAGACTGACTCATTATACTAGGTGGAAAACAAGCCAGCAGGAGATTCCAAGTCAGATCTACAATTTAACAGGAAAACCAAAACAAAGGCAGAAAACACAGGCTTAAACTGACAGAGTCAGGATACAACCTGACACCCTGTTGGTCAGGGTGGTGGTAGCAGTCCCATTAAATGGTGGATGTGGTTCTGTTGAAGCAGTGATCCTGTAGAAGAGTCTGGCTGTTCTCTGAACATCCAGTGATGGTTATGTAGCTCTTACCCTTTGGGAACCCATCAGTTAGGGCTACTCATGGTGTTCCAAACCTCAGATTATATCCAGGTAGGAATGCTTGGTTCCTCCCCATGGGCGGAGCATCTCACAATGAGCTGATGTAATTTTTGAGTCATGCAGTGGGGCTTGACAGCCCATTAACAGAGATGGCCCCCTGGAGGGAGTTAATCAGGGATGAGTCATGGAGGAGATAAAGAACACTGCCACACCTGTTTTAATAGCTTGTGAGGATGGTAATAAAACACATACTTTTGGTTACAACTTACATTGTAACCTCTGACATTCATCAATCTCAAAGTTAAACATTAGGAAGAACAATATTTCAGAATCAACCAACCTTGAAGTGTGGCCAATCTGATAAGGGAACCAACAAGTGATGGTACTGATAACTTATCCAAAGCACTTATCAAAGCAGTTGAGCTGACACAGCCAGCCTAGAAACATATGATTGCTAGTCAATCACTTTATTCCAGAAAACCCAGGCCCACTTTTCAATAGCAGGGCCTTCTAACACACCCCTTCTTGGAGTGTGTGTGGAGCTTCCTCTCTTGAGTGGGAATGTCTCTAAATGTTACTTCTTGAGGCTGAGAAAGAGAGGTGTGCCAGTGGTCATTGGTATAGGTGAGTAGCATCAACTTCTACGTAATAATTATTTTGCTAGCTTTAATATCATTGCTTCAATATTTTTCAATAAATAGTGCACTATACTAGTAATTATAGCTACAGGTACTGTGCAGTAAATACCAGTGATTAAAGTATTTCAGTCTAATCGTCATCATTATAATAAGTTCTAGTGATTAACTAATTTTATAAATATATTTGGAGTGCAATCCTTGACCCTGGACAAAGTTGTATAAAGTCTCCATTACAGCTGTATAATCCTTTAGACATAAACAGTTGACCATGTCTAGGATTAGGATTGGATCCAGCCACCCATGGGCTCCAGTCTGAGAGGGAATTTTGAAGTAAAGTGACCCTTTCTGAAACCCTTGACTCAACAAGAGAGTCTGCCCAATAAAACTTGTCCAAAGCTTCATTTCATTTGCAATAGCTCCCTCGATACCCTCCCCCCCAAAAAAAGTGTTTTAAAGCTGAAGCCACAGAAGTTAATGTCTGTAGTAATAACCAAACCAGAATACAAATTGTTCTGCAAGAATATGATTGTTTTCATCAACATAGTAACGAACAATCTCAGAAAAAAAGCAATCACAGAATTATAAAGTTTAGGTGTTGAAATGAATTCTAGTCACCAAAGTCTTAAATTTAAGAGATCTAAGGGAATTGGAAGAGAGGAGGAGTTTCTAAAAACACTTTCTTAAATGAAAAGGCTTTTGATAACACATGCTGTTATATTCCAACATCATCTCTTGTTTGTGAGACAGGAAACACTGTATGTCCCATCTCCTTGCATTAAGTGTAGCATTTAAAATGCAGTAAAAGTTGTTCTTTCTCTCCTGTGTACAGAAGACATTGAAAAAAATAGTGACACATCTTATTGAAGTCATATTAAATAATTTGGTTATGCTTTGTGTACATAATTTAGGATACAGTAATAACTAATGATGTTTCAAACAAGATTTTTACAACCTGATACCAAATTCTTCTCTTATGTATTCTTAAAAGAAAAATCAGAATTCTGAGTCAGGGACTTATAACTAAAATTAACTTATTCTAGTGCTGGTAAACTGCAAAAAGAACACTAAATTGTGACTGTCATGTCTAAATGTTGAATGGCCAAAGATCTGGGACATGGAGAAGAAAAAATGGTGAATTCTAAGTTTTGTCCTTTAATTTTCTAATCAGTATCCCACAGATGAATATTCTGTTTAATGAGCAGTACCTGTTAGAAGGTGCTCAGATATTTTGGTGCTAAGAGTGCTACAGCTGTGTAAGCAAAGTGGATATTCAGGTTGAGTTTCTTTAGGCACTTTGTCAAAAGAGATAAAAGAAACAGAATGGAAAAATGTTTTAAGGAAAGTAATTAGAATGAGCAGTGAAGTGCCTTACAGTACTGTGAGGAAGTCATTTGAAGAGAGGTGTTGAGATATGAGCAGGTGAAATATTTGAAGGGTCTTAAAAAGTAACATCAAGTTAGGTCAAATGAAAATGAAACATGCAGTATAAAGGACAGCCTTTTGGTCTCAAGATTAAAGTTTGGTTTGACGCACTTAATAAAAAGTAACAGAGGAATGAAGCAAAATAAGGTGGGTGAAGAAATCATTATACAGAGCACTCAGTAAAAGAGTTTTAGGAGAACTTCTGAGGCAGAGAAGAAAAAGTAAATATTCCAGTTGGAGTGATGCAATTTGTATAAGATGCCAAAGGTCCAAATATACTTTAAAGTATGCAATGTAAAGAAAAAGAACTATTAGCACCCACGGAAGACTGTCAGAAATAAAGATCAGAGAATGATATGCACAGATCATCTACCAGTATCTTGGCAGAATTTTATGCTATTAAGTAAAAAGGTATAGAATGAAGAAGACTTTGAGAAAATAAGATCAGCCATAATACAACTGTCCATCCACTTACAGCTGCATGTCAGAAAATCAAAAGAGAATTTAAAGAACTTAGAGAGACTTAAATCAGACATAGTGTGAGAGATTTGAAAGCTTTCAATGTAGTAATTGTTTCCAAAAGCAGTCATCCCAACCTCTAGAAAAACAGAATTAATATATGACAGTATTTTTTTTTTTTTCTTTTCTATGATTTGGTATTATTCTTCTCTTTCTGTATTGGACAATCCTTTCAGACCTACACCATTATGTAGTCATGAAGTTCAGGATTCAGCCTCTCTTTCACTCTTTTAATGTTTTTTTTGTTTTTCTCTTTGCCTGTGTTATTTGGTCATGGGTATAAAGGGATCACTTTGCAGACAGACTTTTAAAATCTCTAGATTCCCTTTTTAGTTAATTATATTAGATTTAAATATATTTTTTTATCAGTTTACAGGTTCAAGCATGTAATTTAGCATACATTGGTTTAAATTACGCTTATCAATACAATAAGGATTTTCAACAGCATGTAATAAGCAGATTTGTCATTTCATGCTGCAAGAAAAGATAATAGAGATGCCACCTTAATATGTTTTCCTTGTCTGTGTCAGTTCTTGTCATATTCAAAAAAAGAAAAATCTGCCTTATATTGGGCATCGCTGCAACAGTAACACCTAGATACATCACAACTATGCATCCATATGCTCCTTTAACAGGACAATAAATAATTTATTGTCTACTTACATCAGTAAGTTGTTATTTATTACTGAAAATAAAGTGTGAAATCATGGCATAACTGAAATGCTTCAGGTGCTTTGCAGACCAAGACTGAGATTCAGACTTTATTTAGCTTCAGTTTGTGTATGGATGAAGAGACAGCTAAAACTTTTTGAAAGCAAATACAGAGACAGGAATGGTATTTTCATTTTTGAATCAGGCAGTCAGGGCTTAAAATATTTAGACGAGAAATGGAAGCTTATTAAAGGTGTGTTCTTATGGCCATTAAGATTCTGAAAGAAAAATCCTGTGGAATGGGATTTGTAATGAGAAAGTGGTACAAAAGATAATAATGGAGAACTTGTATGTTTCTCACATACTTTCAACAAGTGCAATAAGCAAAAGGGGAATATCCTTGCTCTGAAATTTGGTCTCTGCTTCTATTCTACCATAGCAATCCCTTGTCTGATGTTCCCAACTGGGGATGTGAAATACATTAGATGTTTTATTTCTTCAGGTTTCTGGCTGGCTGAAGGGAAAGTAGCAGAATATTATATGAACTATAGTCTGACCTAGGCAGTTTTAGCGTTTATTAACTATTCTCCCTAAACTCATTCAGTCACATTGCATTCTCAGTATGTGATGCGCTCTTAAAAGGCAGATGTCTGGCCAAAAGCAGCAATTCCTTCAGTTTCTGTAGCCCTCTAAGCCTATTCATGTTCCTTGACAGGTGTCTTCTTTTTCCCTGAAGTAACAGAAAGAAAATCACTTTTGTTCCTCTTGGCTTTCCTGAGAAAGAGCAGCATCTTGGCTGTGTTCAGATTGTCACACTGTATAATCCTTGGTTAAAGCAGAGAAGCTACTGAATATCGTGGTGTAAATGGCATAAGACTTATACTCCAAACACATCTGTGTCTGTCAGTTTACATTAAGTCACAAAGAAGAGAGCAGGGCTGTTAAATTTCTTCTGGCAGGTTACAAATGGTTTGACCTCTGTGAAGTTTAAATCATTCATTCACAAATAAAGTTATTTTTCCAACGCTGTTTCTTCTTTATTTTTTCCTTTACATTTCTTGCCATAAAATAATTTGTGCTCCTTATGGGTGGTAATGATGAGTTGCTTCTTTTTCTGTTCAGCAAGGGAAATAGACTAAACATCATGGATTTAGCCATGTTCAATTATAGAAGTTTTATCTTTAATACTTAATCTCCCTACTGCCTACTGTAGAAATAATATTATAAGGGTCTTCTTAGGTTATCTAAGCTGAGACAACTTGATGACAGATATTTGTGGGTACTTGGCAAACAAAGCTTAAATATGGATCGAGTAAAGGAGAAAAAAGGACACAAAGTATGGAGCATAGGAAAATTTAAGACAACATAAATATATTGTTCTTTAATTTCCAGTTTATTTAGTGAATCTCTGAGCATAATTTTTGTATCGTCAAAATGACCAGATTCTATTGCTTTTCAGTCTCCACAGGGCTGTGAAACTTTTGCAGTCTTCTTTTTTCTTCAAAACAGGACACGAAGCAGGAAAGAACCTGAGGTCCTGGTCAATAGCAAACTGACCCTAAGCTAGCAATGCACAGTATGGCAGTGAAGGCAAATAGCATCCTGAGCTCCATTAGGAAAAGTATTGACAGCAGGTTAAGGCAGGTGATCCTGTCCTCGCTATTCAGCCCTGATGAGACACATCTATAATGGCTTTTCAGGGCTTGAAGCATGATACAAGGATAAGAGAGCTGGAAGTGCTCAGGGTAGAGAAGATTCAGGCACTTATCTCTATGTATAAATATTTGATAGGAGGGAACAAAGAAGGGGCCACTTCTCATAGGTAATGGACACAAACTGAATTATAGGATACTGTAGCTAAACAGAAGAAAACACTAAAACACTTTTTTTTTCTTTTTTTTTTTTTTTTCTGATGGGCAAGTACTGGAACAGATGGTCCAGAGGGGCTGAGGAGTCTTCATTCTTCGAGATACACAGGACCTGACACATCCAGAGAACAATGCAATCTCAATGACCAGAGTGCTGGCCTGAGGATTTCCAGAGGTCCTCTCTAGCCTCAGCAATAGCAGCTGGATAGGTTGATCCTGGCTATTTTCTGGTTGCCCACAAACTCTATCATTCCCCTTCCTCAACAGAACAGGGGAAGAAAATACAATGAAAAATTTGTGGGTCAATATAAGACAGAGAGGAAACTCAGCAATAACTTTCATAAATCAAACAGTCTTGACATGGGGTAATTATTTTTTTTTCAAAATAAACAGGGTAGAATAATGAGAAATAAGAGAAACCTAAAAATGCCTTTGTTCCACTCCTTCTTTCTAATTTTTCCACCCCAAGTGGTGCAGGAGAGAGTGGCATGAGGGTTATAGTCAGCTTATAGTCCTTCACCTCTGCTTCTCTTCCTCTGCTCCATTGTGGGGTTCCACCCATGGACAACAGGTATTCATGAATTTCTCCAATATGTTCTTCTTGCAGCATCCAGTTCCCCAGGAACTGCTCCAACATAGGTCATTGGACTGTGCTAATGTGAGTCCCTTATGGGACCACAGATCCTGCCAGGAAACCTATTCCTACATGGCCTCCTCTCCGAGGGATACACATCCTGCCAAGATCATGCTCCAGCCAGAGTTTTCCATGAGCTGTATCTTCCTTCAAGTCATACACACCTGCTCTGCCATAGAATCCTCTATGGAGGACTGCAGATGGATTTCTACTCTACCATGGATCTCCATGGGCTGCAGGGGCACAGCTGCACAACAGCCTTTCCCAGGATCTACACCACAAACCCTTCCTTCTCCACTCACCTTGGTGTCTGCAGAGCTGTTTCTCTCACATATGTTCACTGCTCTCTCTCTGCTGTTGCAGTGGTTTTCACCATGTTAAATATGTTATCATCAGCTCCAAGCACTACAGATTAGTGCACCTTTGGCCAGCCACAGACTGGTCCTGGAGTCAGTCAGCTCTGATATGGGGGCAGCTTCTGAAGTCTCTTCTCAAAGTCATCCTTGTAGCCCTACACACATCCCCTCTACCATACCTCTTCCACATATACAAAGTACAATATAATTCTAAGATTCTGTAAGTGTCTGAAAAATATCAAGGTTCAGCACATGTTCATGACATTATCTATTTCAAATGCAAAACCAACCCCTCCAAATGATGCAAATATTGCAAATTTTTGAAAGATAAAACAATCACTTGTAGAGTTCTTTAAATTAAAAAGCATTATTGTATTTTTTGAAATTAATTAATAAATATCCTTAGCTATAGAGAACCGGGTGCTGTATAAATTAAGTACTTAACAATAAGCTTACTTCAAAAGCTTACTTGATTTTGAGTTGCATACCTTAACCTGCATGGATATTTGCATCAACCTCTGTAATAACCTTTTTCAGAAAAGGTAGTTTTGACTGCTGGTTCCAAGATTCGTTTCCTAGACCTCAACCAGCCTGGTACCCTGATCCAAACCTGTGCCCTCCCAGGCTGTTGACAATTTGACTTGAAGTTTGCTAGTGAATGGACATGTACACATTTGGGGAAGATACAGTGTACGAGTTCCAGGCACACTTGCCTGTAGTGCCACAGCAGCACTGAACCCCTCACTCACCTCAAACAATCAGAATCACAGAGCAGTAAGGGTTGGAAAGGACCTCTGGAGCTTAACTACTCCCACCCACCTGCCTACTCATGCCAGTCCTCTCATAGCTGACATTCAGGTAACATATAACATTCTCTCCCCAGTGGCTGGAGGTTTAAAGTTCCCACTTGCTCCAGTAGCAGACATCAGGCCAGGTGTGCCTACAACCCCTGGGTGCCTCTGACTCTAGTCTGCCTCTAGCAGTTGGCATGAAATTTCACTTATACAAATCTTGTGGTCACTTACTCCACACATTCCTATAGAATAGAGAGTAAGTCTACACTGAAAGATAGTCAAGAAAATATTCAGTGAGATGAAATAATGGATTTCATGGGAAGATATAAAAAGATAGGACAGACTGTGCTGATCAGTCCCAGGGTTCAGCCGGATAAGTATATGAATAAAGCCCATATACAGCTGACTCTCTTGGGCACATTTCCTTCTGCCCTCTGATTTGCTCTTACCTGGTTATTCTACCTCTCATCCATTTGCTTGGATCATCCCTCCAATCCCCCTTCAGCATCCTGGTCCTATGGTTTAGTCTTCATCAGTAGCAAGTCACAGTTTGCCTGCAGTTTCTTGGTAGCCCATCAGTAAATGAAACTGACCAGGTTTATTTCTTATTATTGTCTTTGCTAATGCTAAGTGGTCAGGTTTTATGTCTAAGGATGTTGTGTCTCTGTGTTCTTATGATCCAGATTTGAACAGGTGCTATGTCGTATGATCATACTGAAAAATTAAAACTGTCACATTTCACATATCCTCACCAAGTAGTGTGGCTGCCCAGGTTTGTTCTCATCACTACTGCCTTTATGACTTTTTCATCAGGTTTCTGTCGGTATGTTCTTGCTCATAACCTCCTTTTCTCATTGATTCTCTTTGCACTGAGAAAGATCCTGATAAGACATGTCAAGGAGCAGACACATTCTTTCCACATACCCTTACATTATTTTTTTTTTTTTAAAAGCTGACTTCCAGCTTTAAGAAAACAGAATAGCTTAGACATTTAGTCCCTGGTAAGGTTTCACCAGGTACCCATTCCTGGCTCATAATGTCATGTAAAGTGGTTTAGGAACAGCAGTTGCAAATATTAGAAAAAGCAGTCACTTTCACATACTCTTGGAGTCTGATGAAAATATGGCTACCAGGCAATATAGCAAATACAAGTGTTGTGTACTGGGATGTGTTCATGTTAATATTACAGGCCTTGCAGAGATGAAACCTGTGTGATCGTAAGACTTAGCAAGATATAGATGTGGATCAGCATTTTAGTGCCTTTGTGTTCTTATCAGATAATCCTGAAAAATGATCTCTTCTGTCAGAACACGGCAAGCTGCAGATGTGTTTAGGATGTTCATGGAGATCAAGAAATACAAACTGAATTCTCACCATTGCAGTCAGAGAAATAATGATCGTTCTGTACACAGCACCATTTCCTTAGCTCTTGGTCATCTCTCCTGAGAAGCAGGTGTCTTGGTGGAACAAATTAGCATGAAAAATGTTAAGAGCATCCTGTCATACAAATTGATTTTTCACTACTACAGTGAAGGACTTTGACATGAAAATCTGTCAACCAATCTATGTTGCTAATGGAGTCTTAAAACTGTTGAAATACATAAGTTGTCTCTCATTACATTTTTCTACACGTGTAGATTTAACTTTACTACTCTCTTATTTAATCAGGGCAGTTCCTAGACTGTATAATGACATATTGTCCAAGACAATTGGTTTCACTAACAGGAAAGTGCCTGAACTTTAAGTGAAGGTAAAAATACCCTTAAGCCTTTGATTTTTTTTTTTTTTTTGCACTGGTTTCTGCCACACATTGTTCTCTTGTGTAAACACATGCAAAAGTACTGGAATTATTAGCCATGTGAGGTACAAACAGGTCTGTAACACTTATCACACCTTGATGGCACTTAAGCACTCAGATGTTGTCAGAGCTGATGTCTCCATCTGTAATTCTGCCAGGATAAATACCAATATGAATGGTATAGTGCTGAAATCAATAGCTATCTTCACAGACTTACATTTTTGTATGTCCTAGGTAAATTTGTCTTCATAGGTCTTTCTCCTTTTCTTGTCCTTAGGCTTAACTTGGGCTATTTGCAATTTGACCCACACTGACTTTACAGTACTTTCATTTTTTGTGTTGTGAATTTTGTTATTGTTGTTGTTCATTTGTTTAGGGTTTATTTGTTTTTTTTTTTCAGAACTTTCAAAATTTTCAGTACAGACATCTTCCTGCACTGCAGCTGTTCATGAGATCCCAGTAGTGTTCATGGAAGTCTGCTCTGGTCTCAGTGGTGTGTAATCAGTTATTGACATTCAAGATAAACTAGTCATGCCTGGAAACTGCTCTGGGCTGTCTGTGACATCTCTTTCAGTGACAGACTTGAAATGGATTGAATTTAATGAATAGTGTTGCAATGGAGAGATACTCTTTACAAAGGCCAAAATGTGAATATAGAGAAAGGAAGATGCACTTTGTATGAGAGCAGCTGGAAGGTACAGAGCTCTGCCTGGGAACGGGTGAGGAGACAAATCAGAATTTACAGTTTAGGATTTATGAGGAGAAGAGAGGTAAAGGTGGCATTGTAGTATGTGTCTGCTGTAGGACGCATGACCTAGAACATACAGACGAGAATCTCTGTAGGCGTACAGGAATAGCTTCATGTTTGCAATCCCTGGTACTCATCCCAGTATCTAGTGGAGGGACAACACAGGTAATCCAGGAATACATTCAGGATCTTTTTTTTTTTTGAGTTTTGAGTGACACAGGGAGAGGTGGTCTGTTGCTCCTCATAATCACTAACAAGAATGTATTCATCTGGCATGTGAAGATCAAAGACAGCCTTTGGTGCGGTGACCATGAGATGGTGAAATTCAGGATTCTTGGGGCAGTGAGGAAGGTGACAAGCAAGCTCATGCCCCAGAAAGTTCAGAAAAGTCTTATGAGATAAGGCCCTGGAGGGAAGAGCAGGCTCAGAATGCTGGTTAACATTTAAGGCTCAGCTCCTTTAAGCTCAAGAGACTCCCATCCCAATGAATGTGAAGTTAGGCAACAATACCAGGAGAATAGTATGGATCAACAAAAAGCCCCTAAACAAACTCAGATGAAAAAGGAAGAGTACAAGGGATAAAAGCAAGGTTGGATGACCTAGGAGGAATTCAGGAACATTTTTCAAGCAATCAGAGATAAAGATAGGAAAGCTAATTCCAAAATGAAATTGTACCTGGCCATGTATGTCAAAGACAACAAGAACGGCTTCTACAAGTACACAGGCAATAAAAGAATGGTGGAAACTGTGGACTTGTTGCTCAGTGATAAAGGGGACCTGGATACACAAGACATGGAAAAGTCTGAGATACTGAATGTTTCTTGTTTTTGTCAATTCTTACTAGAAAGACTCAGAGACTGGAAGAAAGCCTGGAGCAAAAAATGCACCCTTGGTGGATCAGATTCAGTTTAGGTAATATTTAGACAAAATGGACATAACAAAAATCCATGGACCATGATGGGATGCACCTATGAGTGCTGAGGGAGTTGCTTGGAATTGGGAGGCCACACTTGGCACTGATATAAGTGTCTGAAGACTGAAGGAAAGCAAATGTCTGCTATCCTGAGGAAGAGCAAGAAGGAGGACCTAGAGAGTAACATTCCAATCAGCTTTAACCCTGTTTCTCAGAAGCGGATGGAACAGCTAGGTATGAGAAAAAATTTCTAGGCAGGTGAATAACAAGATGATGACCAAAAGTAGTCAGCATGAATTGAAGTGGAAGTCATGCTGGACCAGCCTGATTAACAACTATAATGAAGTGCCTGGCCTGGCAGATAAGGGGAGAGAGCAGGGAATATTGTATACTTGTGCTTCAGTAAGGCCTTTGACACTGTCTCCTATAAGATCTTCATAGGCAAAC
Organism: Parus major; assembly: GCF_001522545.3. Taxonomy (NCBI): domain Eukaryota; kingdom Metazoa; phylum Chordata; class Aves; order Passeriformes; family Paridae; genus Parus; species Parus major. The sequence goes on along the minus strand of NC_031799.1, from coordinate 29,864,735 downwards.
TGTTTATGTATGGGCTGGATAATCAGAAAGGGAAGTGGGATGAAAACTTGAACTTGCTAATGGCTGAGTGTGGAGGGCTCTGATCAGTGTAAAAAAGTCTAGTTGAAGGCCAGTAATTAGTGGTATATATCAGAAATCTAATATTAACAACTTCACTAATGATCTACATGATGGGGTGGACTGTATCTTCAGTAAGTTTCCTGATGATGGAAAACTGGAAGGAGTGGCTGATAGGGTCATGCTGACGTCCAGAAGGACTTAATCAAGTTGAAGGTGCTTTCTGAGGAACCTCATGATGATTTACAAGAGGAAATGCAAAGTCCTGCATGTGAGGTTGGAGTCTTGCACATCAGAGGGCACTCTGTGGCCTCCTGATCTGGAAAGAAACTTGGCAGAAAGGGCCATCAGAGACCTGGTGGACATGAATCACTAATGTGACTTTGTCAAAAAGAAGGCTAATGATGTCTTGAGAAATATAATTTTCCCTTTTTCAGGGTAGGTATTAACAGCAGGTTAATAGAGGGGATTGCCTCAGCAATCTGTTTATTATTCAGCACTGTTTAGGCTATAACTGGAGTTATGGGATGAGTTCTGCACTTCCCAGAACAAAAGAACAAAAGAAGTACGGATCTTCTGGAGACTTGTCAATGAAGAGCCAGGAAAGTAATGGACTTGAGCTGAAGGAAGGCTGAGTGAGCTAGAACTGATTGGTCTGGAAAAGAGAAGCTTTAAATAGGATCTTGTTAATATATATACATATATGTATGTATATGTATATGTGTTCATATGTATATGTGTATGTACACCTGAAGTGTGAGTGTAAAGCCAGACTGCTTTATGGGGTGCCTGCTGACAGGATGAGAAATAACTGACACAAACAAAAACAGGGAGTTTCCTCTGAAACTGAGAAATTGTTTTCACAGTGAGGGTTGACTGAGCACAGGATGCCCAGAGAGGTTGTCGTCTCTTATGCTGGAGATAACCAAAAATCATGGGCCTGGGCAACTGGCTCTAAGTGGTCCTGCCACCTAGAATAGCGATATTAGACCTGATGATTTTCAGAGGTTACTTCTAATCTCAACCTGTGATTCTGTGATAATACCAGTAGCTCCACATGGTGCCTCATTGTGATTACTGGGAGATGTAATCAGTATTCAGCTCATGCATGTCTCCTAATGCATGCTTCTTAATACATAAGAGGTATTTATTTTATTTTGTTATTGTTTGCTGGCTGCATACATCCAAACACTCTGCATATGTCTTCCCTGTTTCAGTTTTTGAATACTCTGCCCATATGTAGACTGTCCGTGAGCTCATGAGCTCAGTAAAATAACTGGTCTTTACTGGGATTTGTGATGAGAAATTGCTTTTTGATTAATAAAACTTGAAGCTGGAAAAGACCTCTAGGATAATACAGTCTAACTAACATTGCCATGTTCACTGCTAAACCCTATTCCACATTGTCACAACTACACATCTTTTTAACAAGTCCAGAGATGGTAATTCTACTTTCCCGGGCAGCCTGTGGCAATACCTGATCACCATTTCAGTGAATAACATTTTACTGATAAGCAATAGAAATCTTCCCTGTGAAACCTTGTTGCAATGCGTTTTTTTTCATTATATTCAATTACCCTCTGTACCCCACCCCCACCCCCCATGTTAATAGTTTAGTCCCAGCTGTGCCCCCTTGCCCCAGTTGCCAATCCACCCTGGTACCTGCCCCTTGTTCCCGAATGTTCCCTGTTCCCCCTCCCATTAAGTTGTCAATCCTCCCTCGTGCCAACCCCTGCCTGGACCGCCCCCTTTGGAATTCCCCTATTCCCTGAAGCCCCATTGGCCCATGTGCCCCACTCTCCTCCCCTTGTGTTCCCCACTGGTTTATGTATTATGTAACCCTGCCTTGTGCTCCTCCCCAGTCTTTCCCCTATAGGTTTATAATTTGTACACTCCCCTTGCACCTCCTCCTTATATAAGTTGCTTCACCCCTGTATCCTTTGTCCTTGCAACCTTCAAGAGAATAAATCCCCTTTGGAAGCCACGTGGAAGACCTCTCCCTTGTCCTTGCTCCTGCCCTCGACGCTGGACAGCCAGTGCCATAGAGCATAATCCCTAAGCTGCCCTGCTTTCCAGGAGCAGCCCACTTTTGGCCTGGTGCCGGGAGCTGGCTGGGGAAAAATCTGGCACCGCGTCAATTGTTCTCAACCAACATCTCTGCCATGGACAGAGTGCCCTACTAAGTCAGGTTATTCAAAGGTTTGTCCAGCCTGGCCTTCAACACTGCCATGCTTGGGGTATCCACAGGCTTCCTTTGCAACCTGTTTCCATGCCTATCCACCCTCACAGTAAATAAATGATTTTTTAAAAAAATATCTAGCCTAAATTTATCTTCTTGTGGTTTGTACGCCTTCCTCCTTGACCCATCACTATGATTCCTGCTGAAAAGTCCCTCTCCAAGTTACCTTTCAGATACTGTAAGGTTGTTAGGAGGTCTCTATGCACCTTTTCCAGGTGGAACAGACCAAACTTTCTCAGCCTGCCTTCATAGGGGAGGTGCTTCAGTTCCTTTATCAATTCCATGTCCCTCCTCTAAACTTGCTGCAACAGTTCCATGTCCTCCTTATGCTGGGGTCACTAGAACTGTACAGAATCAGTGGGGTTTCACAAGAACAGTTCTTCTTGCTTTTAGTCTTCCTCAGTTTGCATAGTCCTTATAATTATTTCTCAGCCCTTATAAATGAGTAGGCTGGCATCCTTTGGCCTCTCTTGCCATAAGCAGTTCAATCCCGAGTTATTTCAAAATGAAGCTGGATTGCAAAATCATTGTGTTTTCCTAGAGATTATAAGACTTAAATTTTCCAGATTTACCCTTCTCTAGCAACTGTGAGGAAAAATGCTAATCCACATGACAGGTGGCAGCATTTCATAACATTACTTTTTAATTCATAAGGCTAAAGGTCAGCATGTTATTCTCTGTCTGTAGCCCTATCAAATACCAGAGTGATTTCAACTGTTACTCAACTGATTTGGTTTTCAGAACTTGTTGCTTACCCTGAGTGCTAGAATCTGATTTTCTACTTGATTTAGTTCTCAACATTTTAAAAATAGGTTATCCTGGAGATGTAAGTAGAAACTGTAATCAGGTACAAGAGAACTTTGTATCATCTTGTATACATTAACTAATTACACTTCAATGTTCTACTAAATTTCGGTAGTAAAATCATGGCAATTTTTTTATTGTTTAAAACAACAGCAATTAACAAGCCTCTTCTCAACAGTGTGACTTACTCAGCTCTCAGCAAATCAGCCTCCTGAAGTAAAAGTTTCCCGGAGAAGCTTACAAGTGAAAATGGGAGAAAGGAAATAACAAGTGTAAGTATTCTTTATTCTCCAGTTTATGCTGAGCCAGAAGACTTCCACTGGAAAATGGCATATATTGCATAGCTGCACATGGTGGAACATCGTCCACAACAAAATTACTTACATTTCAAATGGCAAGATGTAGAAATGTGAGGAGAGTGGTAGTTGAAGAGATATTAAAGCTAGTTATATCCTATTCCTCAGTAGATTAGCAGAACACATGGTAACTTTGTACATTTTGCATGTTTCAAGTGCCTGAAGCCACAGCAACGTATCCAGCTTATGCTGGAGATCTCTTTCTATGTCTCCCAGCTATTTTACCTTCTTTGAAAACTGTCATCTCAGTGTCCAGAATCCACACCTTAGGAGGTGGGATACTAGTTCTTTGGAGGGTATTAACCTATTTTTATACTTCTCATGGTTACATATAATTTTACCAAAATAATCAGACAAACTGGCCCAGGCACCAAAACAATTCTGTTATATTTGGACAGGGTAAAGTCAAGAATACTTACGCAGTATTTGCAGAACATAACCAATCTATGATTAGGGATCACAATTCACCAAACCTGAACTCAGAAATTAGTAAATTATGATCACTAGTGCTAGTGATTTAGTCACTAGCAGTGTACTGACAAGATGGGTTTGGTACCTTAAATTGGTGATTACATGGAGAGCATTGAAAGAGGCTGACTTTCCACATGGAATAAATAAGCACTCTTAAAATCAGAAAGGTATTCTCAAAGATAAAATTTTGCATCCTTTTCATTCCACCTCTCTGATTTAAAGCAAGGATACATCAGTTATCTCTGAAAATCATCAGGTATTTTCTTTATTGAAATGTTCGTGAAGTTGATTGTTAGTGCTCTTCAGAGAGGCTACAGTGTTCGTGAAGTTGATTGTTAGTGCTCTTCAGAGAGGCTACAGTGTTCATGAATCTACTTCCATTCATTTAACTGAGTTTTAGTATATTTCTATGTGTTAGAAGATTTGAAAGGGGTATAGAGGGACTTATTCTTTGCTGAGATCAGTATGAGGAACAAATACAAGATCTGAAGAGTTGTGAATTTCCATGCTGTTTTCTGTAATTCACGTTTAGAACAAAGATATACTTATCAGCACAATTGAAAATTACATATTTTTTAGAAAGCTGCCTGTTGTCATTAGACACTGATAAATACATTTTTGACATGGTTGGAGGCATTAATACTCTAAATCAAATTGACATCAATTTCTGAGCATGTCAAAGGCAGAACTGAATGAATTTTCTTTGATACTCATTTTTGGTATCCAGATGGTAGATTTAACATCAATTGTCCAGCCCTTAATATTATTACCCTTGCTAGCCCTTTCTAGGGTGAAACTTCATGTTCATCCAAAAATGAGTGAAAATATTTCAAATATATGCTCATCTTAAACTGCATTTTATCAAAACACCACTTGCCCTTCTGAACTGAAATTGTTTGAACTATGTTGTATTGAATGGTCCTTACTAATTGTTGTTTCCTCAAATTCATTGTTCTGGAATATTTTTTCTAATACATTAGTTTCTATGCAAAACTAATATTTTTCACACAGATATTAGAAGTAGTTTGAAATTAATTTTCTTTTAAAGTATGTTAATCTGTCACAATTGAATCTAACTGTTAAATAATGAGGTAAAAAATGGAAAACAGTTCTAGATTATTTTGCCCTTTTTTTTTTACTTCAGATGCATTAGCTAAGTATTGTGGATAAAAAAATATCTTACATGATAAAAATTACAGTTGATCTCTAATAAGTTTGCTTTAAAAGACTTCTGAATTAACAAGTACACAGGGTTCAAGATATTTAAGATTTTACTTATATTAACAGTTTTAGATAGAGATAATAGCATTGTAATGATGCTATGATTGAAAGAGATATTACAGATCACCTCTTGCCAATCACTCTGCCTTTCTTCTATAGAAACAGTAATTGAAACAGTAATTTTCATATACTTACTAATTTCCAAAAGGTTATCTTTCTCAGCAGGATAGAAGCATGGGATTTTCTTTGCCCTTTTTTCAGGAGATCTGCACATTGTTAAAATACCTTGTCTGAGGTTTCTACCAAAAATAATCTTCATTGTGCTGTAGGCAATCTGTGAGATTCCTGGAGTGGTATCTACTATCTACAGGCACGCATAAGGTGTCCTGGAGGATAACTTATTAAGACAGGCAATGGACAGCCCTGCCAGGTGGAATGTATTACTGGACTTGATGGTCATCAACACCAGTGAGCTAATTGGTGACATCAAGTTAGGAGGCAGCCTTGGCTGCAGTGATCATGCGCTGGTAGAGTTGGCAGTCATGAGGAAAATGAGGTGAAGACTAAAGTCAGGACCTGGAAATTTAGGAAAGAAAACTTTCCAGCTGTTCAAGGAGTTAGTTAATGGGCAACTGCCATCAGGGACAAGGGAGCAGAACAAAACTGACAGATGTTTAAGAACACTTTCATAAAGTGTAAAAGCTCATGACCCTAGGTGCAAGAAATTGGGAAAGAAAAACAAGAGACTGACACGGCAGAGTTACGACCTTCTGGTCAAGCTGTAGGTTGAGAAGAAAGTGCACAGGCAATGGAAGCAGGGACAAGTATCCTGGGAAGAGTATAGGGATGTTGGTCTGGTTGTGTAGGGATGAAGTGAGGAAGGCCTAGGTGCAGCTGGAGCTGAACTTGGAAAAATAAACAAATAATAAGAGAGGCTTTACTGTACTGTGTGTACTGTACAGCCAGAAAAGAAAGGTCAAAGAAAAGGTACCAGTCCTGATAAGCAAGACTGACAAACTAATAAAAATGGATGAAAAGAAGGCTGAGGTTTTCAACAACTTTTTTGCCTCAGTTTTAAGTGGCAGCCTCTCTTCCCACACCTCTCAAGAGGATGGAAGTAGATTGGGCACTGATGGAGAAAAGTCCCTTCCACTGTAAGAGAGGAGCAGTCTCATGATGACTTGAGAAACCTGAACATATAGAAGTTTGTAGGACCAGATGAGACGCATCCCAGATTCCTAAGGGAATTAGCTGATGTACTTACCAAACCATTCTCCACAATATTTGAGAAGTCATGGCAGTCAGGTGAAGTCACAGGTGTGTGAAAAAACAGGAAAGGTTGTACCCCTCTTTAAAAGGGGTAAATTCTCCTTGGGGACTTGTCAGCCTCACCCCTGTGTCAGGGAAAATCATAGAACAGATCATCCCTTTGTTAAGACACACAGAGGACAGGGAGGTGATTCAAGACAGCTGGCATGACTTCACCAAGGGCAAGTCCTACCTAGCCCACCTAGTGGCTTTCTGCAATGGAGTGACAACCTCAGTGGACAAAGGAAGAGCTATGGATGTAATTTATTTGGATTTCTGTAAGGCCTTTGATGCAGTCTCCTACATCACTGTCTTCTCTAAATTAAAGAGCTATGGATTTGATGAGTTCACTGTTCAGCTGATGAGGAATTAGCTGGACAGTTGCATCCAGAGGGTAGTGGTCAATGGCTCAATGTACACAGAGACATCAGTAACTAGTGATCTCCCTTAGGGTGTCGGAGTCCCTTAGGGCAAGGGATTGGCAAGAGACTTTGCCTGAGACCCTGGGAAAAAGGACCTCCTTAAGTCAGGGTGAGCAAAAGCTCACCCACAGTACCCCCTTAGAAGTTATATATTAATGTTGCTAGAAAGTTCCACGGTTTCTTTGTTATTATTGGTTTAAATTTGCTGCATTATTTTACATACTCCTAATCCCCATTTGTTAATGGACCCTTTCCGTCAGACTCCTCCCCTAACCTACGTTATATAAGTTACTATCTTACCCTGGATGCCTTTTTGGTGCATCCTATACTATTGTTCAGCTTCTACATTTGTTGTTTTACTATAAAAGTTTTTCATTTTGGGTCACTAGATCATGTCTGTCCCTCATTTTATTGCCACCCTTTTAATGACCTCGTACCGAGAGTCCCGAAGGTAACACTTGGCCAGACCACCCCAAACAGGGACCTCTGATATTAAGAGGACCTGTTGGGGATAATCAGCAAAAGGTCCCTTAAGCCATTTTAGGCCTATTCCCTTTGGTTTGTGGATGACATTTGTCCCGAGAGAAGACAAGCCAGGCCTGGCAGAGAGAGACTTGTTGGCTTTGGCAGCTTGGGTGTCCAAGAGAGGGCAGCCCAATGTGACAGGGAAGGAGCCCCATACATGATCTGCTGCAGAGAGCAGAGGAAACTGCAGGAGCAGGTATGTGTAGGGGAATCATCTTCTTCATCACCCGGACATCTTTCTTTTAAATTTACAATTACAAGGTCCCCAGAATCTCCCTATAACCTCTGAGTTTATATACTTTCAAAAGATACCTGCCAGTATCTTTGAAAAACCATGCTTTTAATTTTCCAAAGATGGGCTCACAGATGTCAATAGATGAGAGGGATGTATAACACTTTCTCAAGTTCAAGTTGGCATCCTGGGATAAGAAATGCAAAAAGCAAGAACTGAAAAATATAGTCAAATGGGCATTCAGAAGTTCTCCTGGCACTACTGTGCCCAAGTCTAAGACACGGCTATTCTGGGACTATGTAGGTGTTAAATTATATGATTTGGCAACCAAAAGAGACAGCTCTGCTCAAAAAACTATTTCCCATTTTTCGGTCAGGTATGGAGACATTAAGCCTGGAAGACAAAAAATATACTGTTTCAGAACTGCCTGGGATTGCCGACCCTTCTTCCTATTCCCCTCTCTCCTTGAAGTATTCTGGAGGTAGATATGGGCTTGAAGCTGTGCATGCTTACACCCATGGTAGGCTTGGATGGAATAACAGTTCAGCTGATGACTCTGTCACCCTGCGTCCACCTCCACCTTCTCCACTTGGGGCCTGAGATGACAGTGGACAAGCCATCTTGGATCCCTCCTGCTCTGTCCTGCCAACTCCTATGTGTTCTCCTCATCCCTCCTACCCTGCTAACACCAAGCAGTCCACCACTCCAGTTGCCGTCTTCATAAGGACTGCCATTTTTCTATCAACAGCCATTTTGAAGACTCAACTAACCATCATCCCTCCGGTAGACTTCCTGGTCTGTTGGGAGATACTGCCTCCAGCTCTGTCCTATCTACCCTGCGAAGCGCCCCTTCCACCTCAGGCTGCTCCTCCCCTGATGTCATCCAACTAAAAGGCCACAACCCTTCCAAGAAGGCCAGAACCCCACACAGCTGGGTTCCGGAAGCACCTTCCTCCGAGATGGCAACACCTACACTGAGGCCTATCTTGAGGCCTACCCTAAAGTTACAAGGCCATCAGTGGAATAAAAAGATATTTGCAGTGTTGGCTGATCCCTCGTCCTTCTCCTCCTCTTCCTCCTCCTCTTCATCATCAGAGGAAGACCTCTGGTCACTAAATCCCAGCAGAGATCCTTGGGAAAAGATAAGGAGGGAGGCAGTGAAGGAGAGGGAGTGGGGGCTGTTTTTGAAGGTTAAAGTTATGACAGTCCGTTGTGCAAGGAGGGGTGCCAATCCCTGATGGGAGCTCTTGGCCTTTGGGGAGATCAAAGAGTTATGCAAGGCTGCATGACAGTATGGAAGAGATTTGCCATATTTTTGCAATCTGGTACAGACCACGAGTGTTCCACTGGAGATAGAGCAGCCTCTATGACTCACACTGCTAAAAGACACAATATGCACCAGAGGTGACACCATCACTGCTGCTGCTGCTGAGTCCTTGGAGCATTGTAGCTTCCCGTTTAATCCAGGCAGATTCAGCTGCACCATCTTGCTATCTTGGGAAGTCCCAAACAGCTGTGCTGGGACTGGGAGAGGTACTATGGTGAAAATCAGAAAGTACCTTGGACTTGACTAGCATAAGAGATCTGATAGCCAGGATGCCTTGACAGGAACAAACAGAGCTTTGAAGATTGCAAGAGGATTGAATCAAGCCTGGCGACAGGGAGAGATTGAATCAATATTGAAATACGCATGTATGTTTGCATGTTTGCATGATGTTTAACTCAATCACTGTAGTAAAAAATTACTAGCTTTCCTAGAATAGTATATAAGCTTATGTAGCTCAGAGTAAAATCAGATTCTGATCACCATGTCAGTTGTCTCCATCTCTCTTCATTGCTGATAAGGTACCAAGATCTGGGACATGGCCCTGGCCTACACTGGAGTTCTGGTTTGCTGCCTATCATGGCCACGGTCTCCGTCCTGCCCAGCAGCCCTGCTGCAGCTCCTGGGGCTGGGGAGTCCTCCAACAGCTACCAAAAATCATATTTCTGCTTCCTACAGCACTGGGGGTGGGGGGGCACAGCACAGCTAAGCTCCTTTGAACGAAGCGGAGCAGGGCCGCGCTCCCCCCACAACTCAAACCGGTGCCACCTCCGACAGACTGTGTTGCTTGGCAACCACTGTCTGCAACCCAGCCGGGTGGATTACAGCCATGCTGGAAGGATGCTGAATCGGGGGGTGGGCGGCGGGAAGGGATGTCCCAGCAAACATAGTCCACTGTGGCCACTCGCTTGCCAGCAATGCAGGAGCCCTGCATGCAGGGTGAGCCCAGGGTGACTGCTGTGGAGTTGAAAAACATTAAAAACCCCCTTTGGTAAAATTTTCAAATGTCGGTTGTGACAAAAGGTTATCATAAAAACAAGTATCCATTCTGGCATTGGTTTCTGTGTCTCATATTATAATTAGCAGTGCTAAATAATTTTCTTTTCAAATGTGCATTGAATTTCAGTATAATATTGTGTAATATTTAATGATTTTGATTTAACTTAATATTTTTTTCCTGTATAAAATTCACAGCAATTTTCCTTATTATTTTTTTTTTAATCCTCAGAAGATAAAGAAATATTAAAGTATTATCTTACTCTTCCACAAATCTTACAGTTTCAGTTATGAGATTTACAAATTTAAAATTAGATTTTGTTCTCAGTCATTTAAAAAATTGTGTGAACATATTGTTCAAGGATGGGAGCTGTTTGCTATTTCTGGTTTATCTGACAAATTAAGAAATCTACCTTATATTAAGTTACTATCTTACTCTGGACCCTTGTTCTTTTTGGGGCACCCTATACTGTTGTTCAGCTTCTACATTTGTTGTTTTGCTATTAAAGTTTTTTTGTTTCGGGTCACTAGAGCATACCCATCTCTCATTTTATCGTCACCCTTTTAAGGACCTCATGCCGAGAGACCCCCAGGGTAACACCCGGTCATACCATCCAGGCTCAGCATGTTACATTAGGGATCCATATTGGGGCCAGTACTGTTTAATTTCTTCACTAGTGACAGTGGGATCAAGTGTATCCTCAGCAAGTTTGCAGACTACACCAAACTGTGGTGCAGTTGACACACCTGGAGGTTGGGATGCCATCCAGAGGGACTTGGACAAGCTTGAGAACTGAGCCCACGGGAACATCATAACATTTAACAAGACAAAGTGCAAGATCCTGCCCCTGAACAGGGGAAACTCCTGGTGTCAGGGGAAACTCCAGGTGTCAATACAGGCTAGGAATGAAGGGATTGAAAGCAGCCCTAGCAAGAGGGACTTGGGGGTACTGGTCAATGAGAAGCTTGGAAATGAGCCAGTAGTGTATATTTGCATTCTGGGAGTCGTGAAAAGAATTGTGACCAGCAGGTTGAGGGAAGTGATTCTCCTTCTTTACTCTTCTCTGGTGAGATTGCTCCTGGACTATTGTAACCAGTTCTGGGATTCTCAGAGACATGGGCCTCTAGGAACAGGTCCAGCAGAGGACTGCAAAACTGATTAGAGGGATGGAATTTCCTTCCTGTGAGGAAAAGTGGAGAGCTGAGGTTGTTCCGCTGCAGGAAGAGAAAACACCGAGGAGATCATACCGTGGCCTTTCAGTAATAAAAAGGGGCCTCTTAAGAAGGAACAAACTTAACAGGACCTATTACTATAGTACAAAGGATAATAGTTTTAAACTAAAAGAGCGTTGATTTAGATTACATATAAGGGAGAAGTTTTTTACAATAAGGGTGGGAAAACGCTGTCACTGGTTGCTCAGAGATGTAAATGTCTCATTCTCAGAAACATTCAAGGTCAAGTTGACCAGGGTTCTGAGCATCCTGATTTATTTGAAGTTGTCCTTGCCCATGGCAGGGGTTTAGACAAGCTGACCTATAAAGATCCCTTCCAACACAAACTATTCTTTGATCCTATGAAAAACACGTTTTTCAGAGACAACATTCATTGCAGTATTTATTTACGACATTTTTAGGTCATGCTTGCCATACTGTTGTCATAGCATTTTTTGTTTTCAAAGTTTTTACACACCCAATATCTTTACCATAATTAGGTAAGAAATACAGGTAAATAGATGTGAGAACTAGAAGTAAAACATGGAAAAGACAACAATTTTGTAACAATAGTATTTATACCTTCTTCTTGTCTAGAAAATAAGTAGCAGTAAGTTAGTATTCAATATCATAGTACTACTACTGGCAACCATGTCTTCACCAATGCATTGTACTGTAATATTTTTGCTATTAAATACAATCTAGGAAATGTTGATTTTAAAGGAAGCTTTTTCAGTTATCTCTTGTTTTGTATTAAATCACTCTCTTCCTAGTATTTAATTATGGCTGTGGTTTACAATAATTTTAAAGCTGCTTTTATTAGAGGAAATCTATCTGTTAATATTTTATTTAGAACAAACAATGTTTCCTTTGGCTCACAGAGATTTTATTGGTCAATTAAATTGTTTCACTATTCACAGTAGTTGTATTATTATATGTATAATATATAATATTAAGTACAGGAAAAATATCTTCATGAAACTTTGAAATAATAAATTAGCTTCACAAAACTGTAGTGGAAAATAAAATAAAGGAGTTGTAATGAACCTGTTCAATTGTCCTATGGCAATATGCCCATTTAGCAATGTGTGAAATGTATAGTGGCTCAGACACCTGTATAGCTGCCAGTAAAGTTCGAGTGCTTATCTGGAGTGTAGTTTTAAAGGCATGAGTAATTCAGTAGCTTTTTTTGACATAAGGAAGCTGGCTTGCTAAGTCCTAATTTTTTAACACAAAATTGAACTACTGTTGCCTTACAATACAAAGGAAAGCCATTGATTTTCTCACATATTTATTGAGGGAACATTTGCAAGTATTTTTTAATACTAGCTAAAAGTATGTATGCAACATACCCATATAATATTATTTCTCCAGTACAATGCTTCTTATTTCATGTTATCAAAAGGGTTTTTATTTTTTCTTCCTTTTTTCTCTGAAGGAGAGTGACATGGTTAAAAGTTAAATGAGTTAGCTTGTTCAATTTCTCTGAATCAGTGATACACTATTGTCTCTCAGAGGAAGGAATTTAGAAACTCTTAAAAATCAACAGCTGAAGAAAGGCAAGATGTGGTCATGGTTGACTGAGGCTGTCTTACAGAATGATAACTGTTCTCCAGGCTACAAGGGAAACACCTGAAAGTAGCAATGAACTGAAGAGAGGGAGAAGAGAGGTCAGACCTCATAATCAGTGTGAATACAAACCAGGAGATAAACGGAGTGTGCTAGGGCAGATGTTACTGCCACCTTGTGAGGAGGAGAAGAATGAGGAGAAGAAGCAGGAAAGAAGTGCATTCAGGAGAGAAGGGTGTTTTTAGCCAGAGGGTAGAGGTACCTGTGATGAAAATTGTGGAATTGTATATATTGACAGAAAATATACTTCTATGTGAATTTCAGAAAACCTGCTCTTTAGGACATCAAACCTACAGAAAAATCTCCCACAAATATTTTTCATTGTGCTGTCATAAAATATGTTCTAATGAACCCAATCACTTCAATCAGTTGAAACATACAATGGTTCTTGTCAATATTGAAAACTCTTAATAAATGTTTGATTATAAAAGATGTAAGAGAAGATATTAGAAAATACAAATTTGCCACCTTGCTTATTCCTTTGCAGCTGCTTCCACATAAAAAATCTATTAGGGACAGGAATATGGAAGTTCATTAAACTGGGAAAAAATATAAAAAGAGAGAAACCCAAAATCTTTTAGGAACTGAACCCCAAATTTCTAAAAGGTGTAGTCTATTTAGCTCCTGTTTAAGTCTATTTAGACTTAAAGCTATTGAAGTAATTTCTCAAGTGAAGTGATTATCCTTTTTGTTGCTTCTAACTTAAAATTCCTGTATCTTATACTAATGTTCTAATGTTAGAGATGGGAAATCAATTGTCATTTTTTAGCCAAAAAAACCCCAGTAATCCAAGAATTGATGAAAATCCAGATTTATTTTTTTTTTTACTCTTTAAATGGAAGTTATAGAGATTTACTAGTTTTGACTAAAATTGCATTAATGTCAGGTGGAATGCAGTGTTTATATTCTCTATGCCTCTCTCCAAAAGTTTTTGACAGAAGATAGTGTAGATGAAAGTCTGCAGTGACTGCAGGGATTAAATAAACCTGTGCTTCAGTGCTTTGCATTATATCCTAAGGTTATGGTTCCTGTCAGATGGTTGCTCTTCATTAATGGTATGAATGCTAACTCTTCATATCTTCAACCCTCCAACATCTCAGTACTGAGTACTGCACTGGTTGTATGGGAATACTTAGCATGCATTCAATGTTCACCCCTGGCAATTTAAATTTACGTACTGATATCTGTTTCTATGAATAAGACACAGTTAAATCCTAGTTAATCAAATACTTTCTATGGTGGATTTTCTGAGCTTTTATCCCAGATTTTAACTTTGATTTGTAAAAATACATAAGCAGATTCTAAGTTATGACTGTATTTGAAAAAGCATCCCAGAATGAAAATACTAAATTAAATACAAAATACTAAATTAATTGTAATGCTTAAAAAACCCACTCAAGAATTGGGTGATGGATAAGAAGTATGAGCTTGCAGTATCAGCAGCAGGAGACGTGCCCCAGTTGAGCTGAATTATAGATGAAGGTTTTCTAATAAGGGCTGCTGTCCAGTAGGAGCTGAACTCTGCCCTTTTTAGACATGGATACCAACAGTAGCATTTTAGAGAAGTACAATAAGAACACTTATTTATGGTTTAAACCATAAGCAAATAGCTTATGAACAGTACCCATGCTAACAGAATCACCAGCTTGTTACAAGGAGTAAGCCTTAATTTCATCCCTGAAATGATTCATAAAAATACACTTAGAGTCAGAGATGGTTTACAACATATAAAAGTCTGCAATTTTTTTTTTTTTTTTGGAAGTCAGGATTTTTTAAATTTTTTGGTGGACACCTTATGGAGTGGCAGATGGGAAGTTTATAGTATCTGTATCACATGAAATTTTTGACTGTATGGTATGCCTTGCTATGTTAAAGAGTAAGTGAATCCTAACATACACTAAAAAATAGAAGAGAAAGTGGTTTGAATATATGGTTCTGAAAACTAGCATTGGAATCTATTTTTTTACACTAGAAATTTTCAATAGGAGCTGGTGAATATTCCCAGTGTGTTTCAGCATTTTGGGGTCCTCTTGGTGACTTATAATGAATCTAGGTCTAGTATTTTAACATACCATAAACACATAACTAAGAATATAACAATAGTGTTTCTCCTTAAATTTTTGTAGGGTCATCTCCAAATTGTATTTACTTCCTTTAGTTCTATGTTTAAACTGCAGAATATAAGTTAGTGTTTTATCACTGGTTTTGTGTTGAAATACTGCTGTTAATGCAAACCGTTGTAGAGAGTAGAGAGAGTTTAAGCAGGGATATCAAGTCCATTTTTTTTGCATGGGAAAGGCAGAAAATAATATTTATTATTTAACCAAAATACATAATTAATTGAAAAAATAGTCCTGCTGTGTTTTACAAGACAGACATGCAGACAGGATATTGGTGAAGAGCAGTTGCCCATGTGGCCAAGAAGGCCAATGGTGTTCGGGGGTACATCAAGAAGAGCACTGCCAGGGGGTTGAGGGAGGTGGTCCTGCCCCTCTACTCAGCCCTGGTGAGGCAGATCTAGAGTGCTGTGGCCAGTTCTGGGCTCCTTAGAACAAGCAGGTCATGCAGCTGCTGGAGTGTGTCCAGCAAAAGGAGGAAAAGATGGTTAAGGGACTGACACATCTCTCCTGTAAGGAAAGGCTGATAAGAGTTGGGCCTGTTCAGACTGAGGAGGAAATAACGGAGGAGACCTCATCCACCACTATTGGTAGTGAAGGTGCCAAGAGGATGGAGCCAGGCTCTGCTCAGTAATGTCAAGCAACAAGACAAGAAATGGTGGGCTGAAACTGATGCAGAGGAAGTTCCCACCTGAACATGAGAGGAACTTCACTTCACCTTGCAGTGACCGAGCACTGGAACAGATTTCTCAGAGAGGGTGTGGAGTCTTCCTCACTGGGGATGTTCAAGCACTGTCTGGACACAATCCTGTGCCATGTGCTCTGGGATGACCCTGCTTGAGCAGAAAGGTTGGACCAGATGAACCCCTGAGGTCCCTTCCTACATCACCCATTCTGTGATTCTGGGATTCATAAATTCACCTGATACAGGTGAGCACCTTGATATGCTGAGTATGGAGAAGAGAGTGGAGAATATGATGTCCCAGTTGTGTGATTCCTCCCATGCAGTTGTCAGGCTTTGCAAAATCTTTTGCTCCCAGAAGAGGAGTTTAAAACACAGTCTAATGGAAGGTAAAAGATTAAAAAGTGTTTAACATGAACATAGATTTTAAATGAAAGTATATGAATAACTGATTTTGAGATTTCTTTAGCTATTTATTACCAGTTTATTATTGAATAACTTTTTTAGTTAGTAAAAAAATATAAAACATGGTTTTATAACCCAAATTTTCAACTTATATATTTTAAATCCTATGGCTCTATTTATAATACTTTAATAAACCTCACATGGGTCATAAACTCTTCTATATATTACTATCTTTTACATAGTGAAATATGTCATTTAGATGAAACCAATTGTTCTGCAATTCTCTATTTTTTAAAATCAAATTACCTGTGGAAAATTGATTCTGCCCACAAGAATAATAATGCTAAACTAGAAAGACATATTTGGATCTTATTCATCCTTGCAACACTTGTTTATACAAGTATAAGAATGTTTATACTTACTTCTTACAAGCATAAAATTACTGACGTAAGTGAACTAAATTTTAGTAAAATTATTTTAATAAAATATAAAGGAACTACATCCAGTATGTCACAAAAGTGAAATTTAAATAATATCATTTCTTAAAATTAAGACTTTAAAAAATCATATTAAATGTAACCTGCACACACTGCAGGTTGGATATGTCAATTTCTTCTACAGACACTATTTTAAACAGTAACCCTTTAAATATTTGTTTTTCAGAGAAAGAAGGACTCTTCATAAAGTGAATTTTCTAGTGAATTAAGCATCCAGGAGCCTCATTACAAGTTCAAATTCATAAATGGAAAATTTTCTCCATGGTAGCTTCTAAATCTTCATCTCCATTGAGAATTTTAGCTTTTGTAGAAGAGTTGAACACATAAAGCCCTGGCTGCCTGACTTCTTCCTCTATATTTTTGTTTCACAAAATCTTTCTTCTTACAAGAGAAGTGCATGAATAAACAAGATCAGCAGGCACTGTTCAGGTGTTATTTGAAGAAATTATTTTGGTCTTCAGGGAGTCTGAACCTCAGTACACACCTCTGCTTCGTTTACTGATTTGGACGTGCCCTTGTAGCAGAGTTTCTTTACCCGCTTACTTTATCTCACCTGCTGACACATCTTTGTCTTTCCTATCTAGAAAGACATATTCTAACTAGTTTATTACTCATTCAAATTATCCAGAGGACTCAGTTTGAGACTATGCTGGGGTCTATTCAAGCAGTAAGGTAGCAGAGATACAAAAGTCCAAGATAATTATCATTGGGAATTAAAACTGTCAGATGATATACCACAGAAGTCAAATATCCAGTTTAAGACATGTTGGTATTACATTAACCAAGAAGAGTCCTTCCTGACACCTTGGAACTTGCACAGGGGGATCTAGTCCTGTTGTAGTCTCTTTCAGAGTCATAAGAGTGTAAGAATATTAGAAAGGTACAAGACTCTCTGTGACAATTAATTTATTCATAGCAATGCTCAGTTTAATGTGTTCTAAAAATAATTTTCTTGGGGAAGAGAGACTTAACCATCTCTCTGTGGTCTGCAATGGGCCTGGACAACAGAAGAATGTCGATTGATATATGCCTTTTAGAGCACTTGTGTAAACATTTATAACTGTCAGAAAAATTTGGTGTCATTTTCTTGTGCCTGATAAGTTGTAACTGCTGTAAGTCTTACAGAAATTCTTACAGAAATTCCATTCAAGCATATTTGACAACATTTCCATTTCCACATTCTATCAACAATCCTCCCTTCTGACCTTGTTTTGTATGGATTCTAAATGCATTTTTTTCCTGAGCATGTATTTTCCCGAGTATGCTGTACATCCCTCAAGGTACAGTTAGAAAAAAACTTTAAAAAAATGTCAGCTACAAAGGAGCTTACAACACAAGATCTGTCCATCAAATCTAATTTAGATTTCTCTCCTTGCATTAACCGAGTTGTAGCTGATAAACTTATAACCCCTGTTGCTACTGCAACAGCTTAACAAAATGATGGCTGTGAACTGAATTCTTTATTCACATTTGGAAGCATAATGTTGAGTTAACTTCCCCCAATCAGAAGTGTTGCATTAATGCAAATAAGGAGTCTGTTATTATGCAGTCTTCTGGAGGAGATGGATGGGAAGGGGACCCATTTTGCAACATTGTGGAATGAACTTGGATTTAATTAGCTGACTTTAGAGCATTTATAATTTAAAGCTTCTATATTCTATAACCTTCCTTGTCACTCCTTATTGTCTGAATCCTTCCAGTCCAAGCAGCATCTTATTTCAAGCTCTGCAGTACATGTCCTGATGGTGGT
Source organism: Parus major (assembly GCF_001522545.3). Lineage (NCBI taxonomy): Eukaryota > Metazoa > Chordata > Aves > Passeriformes > Paridae > Parus > Parus major. The sequence goes on along the minus strand of NC_031799.1, from coordinate 29,846,488 downwards.
GCTGTCCATGGCTGTTGTGTCCAAATCCTAATAATTTATTTTACTGAGTAAAATTTCAGCAGGTACATTGAAGGTGCCTTATCAAAAGGAGTTAATGAGATGTGTGAAAGTGTTTTGCAGGTTCTTTTCTGTCATCTATGAAAAACTAAAGCAGCATTCTGTTGCCAGTGTTCTATCTGATCAGACAACTATTGGGATCTTGCTCAATTAGTCAAGTGGTTTTGATATTTGATATGGGGTAGGCAATGGAAACATTTGTGCCTTGAATATTTTATTTTCCTAGGATGGCTGGCTTCCAAATGCCTGGGAGAAAGCTGACAAAACATTTGTGTTTGGTTGGCAAATGCTTGGCTTTGTTTTATCTTTAAATCTTGCCTATTCAACAGGTATTGGAAAATACAGTGACAGCATTTTTAATAATTTCCATCATGTTTAGTAATTTTCTTTATTGCTATTATTTCTAATTTTATTTATTATTTTTAATTTTATTTATTATTATTGATATTTAATTCTAATATTATTATTTCTAATAATATTCTTATTTAGTTTAGTAATCTTTATTGTTGTCTGGTTTCCTAGATCTGACACTTTCTGCCAGTAATTTGTCTCCTCCTTCTCCTTCTCCTTCTCCTTCTCCTTCTCCTTCTCCTTCTCCTTCTCCTTCTCCTTCTCCTTCTCCTTCTCCTTCTCCTTCTCCTTCTCCTTCT